>NC_045145.1:11822417-12101796 GCF_008831285.2 Nymphaea colorata
TTCCAATGGGTAACATATATCTGTTGCGCTTGTGCTTAATTCTTTCTCACCACAAATCAATCCTATATAGGAAATAGAGACTTGTTAAAATACTAGCGGATCCATTGGATCGGTTGTCAATAGCTTTAAGTCATAATCTCCTTTTTTTTTTGGCTTTGCACCTCCAACTCCCCTATTATTATTTTAGGGATCAATAATGTAACAATTCCTTCATATTCATCGAGATAGGGGGCATGATTCACATGGATAAGTCTCACTTGGGCTGCTTTAATGGTAGTGTTTACGTTTTCTCTTTCACCCGTAGTATGGGGAAGAAGTGGACTCTAAGGGTACCACTAATTGAGTGTAATTGAGTTGAGTAATCAGCTTGTATCAATTGTTTAATTTCATAATTAGATCGTTTGATGTTTAGATAAACATATCTTCCAGTCTTCAATGGAGGGTAGCGTAACTTTATTCTATTTCTTGCATCATCAATAAATTATTGATTCACCTAAAAATACACAAAACCAGTGGTGGAGTGTGTATTATTTGGGTCTCCAACCAAATCAGCATCTATATATACAATTATATTATGGGAGGAAGAGGAGGATAAAACGTCCCTTTATTTGTGGTGTTCTTGATGTATTTAGTGGTCCTTATAACTGCTCCCATATGTACAAATGTTGGTGTCTGTTGAGACCATAGTCACAAATAACGTTTTGAAGTTTCAAACGGCGAGGTTTTTCTCGGGTATAATACAGCGAGCTTGAAAAAAACAGGAAAAAAGCGGGAAAAATACAGTAATTTTTTAAAATTTTTAAAAAACTAAAAATGAAAAAAAAAAGTGAGAAACTAATAACACAAACATCAAAAGATAAGTAGATTTGCAACAAATAAAAAACAGAAAATTGAAAAAAATTGTTTGGCATTAAAAAAACTGAAAAAAGTAAAAAAAAAAGTGAAAAAAAGCGAAAAAACACATTAAAAACGTGTTTTTTAACTTTTTTCAAAAAAACCAGTTTTTTTAAGTTGTAAATGGTCATTTAATTTATTTCTTTTTTTCGTTTTTTTTCGAAAAAAACACGTTTTCTGTGACTATGGTTGAGACTGACTCGCAACATGAGCAACATGAACTATGTCTGATCTAATAATAGTCAAATAGGTGAAAACTCCAATCAATTGTCGATATCGGGTAGGATTCTTTAATGTTTCACCATCATATATGAATTCATCTTATGCCCAGAGGTTTGGGTGTCTCAACAACTTTATCATCTGTTAGTCTATGCATGTTTATCAAATCATTTGCAAATTTGATTTTTGAAGGTGGATAACCTCTTTTTCTATGTGCAACTTCAATACCCAAATAATAAGAAACCCCAAGTCAGTCATTTTAAACTCATTTTCCAAACAACATTTGACTTGCTTAATGTCATATCATCACTTCCAGTAATAATCTTATACCAGCAAAAATATTTGTAACAAAAATAATTGTAGACAAACATGATCTAAACCCTTGATCAAGTGTTACCTTATTGAATCTATCGTACCACGCCTTAGAAGCCTGTTTTAGGCCATACAAAGCTTTCTTAAGGTGTACGACCTTACCTTTAAATATTTCATAACAAGGCGGAGCATCCACGTAGACTTCCTCACTTAGATTGCCCTTAACAAATGCATTCTTGACTTCTATCTGAAAAGTGGCTTAATTTTTTATGGATGCAATTGTAATTAACGTCCTAATAGTGGTCATTCTGACAATAGGTGCAAATGTTTCCTCAGAGTCTATACTATACTCTTGAGCATACCATTTGGTTACTAATCTATCTTTATATCTTTCAAATGATCCACACTTTGGGTTTTGACTTTATAGACCCATCTACAATTTTTAGTCTTTTTTTTAATGTGTAAACCTGTTATTTCCCATATCCTCCATTTTTCAAATGCATCAAGTTCAACTTTCATGGCATCAATCCAATGAGGTTGACTTCTTGGAAACAAATCCTTGTGGTTGTCTTGTAGTTCTATTAAATGTCTCAAGAGTAGGTTGTATTTTCTACATTATTTGGCTCAATAGGTTGATTTCTTTTCCTACAAGTAAGCATTCTTTAGCTGGCTCATTTTTAGATGGAAACATCTTCCTGTTCACGTGCAATTTCACTGTTAAATCATTTGTCATCATCATGACTACCTTCAGAACATTCATCATCATCTATTAACTCAAAAAGAAAAGTATAATCATCACACTTGGAATAAAGGTCATAATGTCTATACCCTTTTTGAGTTTCGAATACCCAATAAAAACATATTTAATTGTTTCAGATGAGAGCTTAACACTTTTATTGTTCAAAATAAGACATTTACATCTAAAACTTTTAACCGATTATAATTTGGCTAATTAGGAAGCTTATGAAAAGGAGAGACATTATTCATTTTTCTTGAGAGCATTCTATTTATCAAATGTACACTAGTAAGAGCTACTTCAGCCCAAAACTTTTAGGAACATTTTTTGAAATTAGAAGTGCTTGTGTAGTTTCAAGTATATGTCAATGTTTTCTTTCAACAGTCATATTTTGTTGAGGGGTTTTAGAGCATGATCTTTTGTGAACAATGCCTTTTTCCTTAAAAAAATGCATGAAATGAAATCATTTGAAGGGTACTCTCATACACATTCTCTCCTCAAGACTTTTATAGTAGCATCAGATTGAATTTTGATCATATTGTAAAAATTCTCAAAGTGAAAGAGAACTTCAGATCTGTGTTTGAGAAAGTAAATCCAAGTGTATTTAAAGAAATCATATATGAATATCACATAATATGACAACCCGTCCTTGATATAATGGGACGGGTCCCCATGCATCCGAATGCACTAAGTCAAAAGGAATTTTGAAACAAAGGTTCTTTTATTGAAGTGTAAGGAGCTCATTTTTGCTTTGAAACAATCATCACTTGTGACATTTTTGATACATATTTCTTTCCAATAGGTATATATGATATTTTTCTAAAGTTTAAATGCCCCAATCTTTGATGCCAAAGATTTACATTGGTTTCCTTAACTAGATTACAAAAAGGTTTGTATGAGTCTAAATAATCCACGTAACATAGATCTCCTTCTTGAAAACTCGGTTCTATATGAAACATTTAGTTTGTGAGAAAGTTATATCACAACCATGATCAGTTATTTGAGAAATAGACAAGAGATTAAGATTTAATTTAGGAATACATCTTAATTTTGTTATAAATTTTGAGTCAATTTTTTTGGTCAATATTTCCAACAAAGTCAGTAGGAAGAAGTCTTTCACTGGCAGTTTTTACGAAAAAAAAAAAAGATCATTGGTGCATTCAGTAAGAAGGGGACCATGAGGTTGCATCCAAGAGCTTAGGTTGAAGAGCCACTAACCAATTTGTCAAGGTCCAATGACGATTCATTATTGTTTTTTTCATTCATGGCTCCAACAATTCCTGTTGTCCTTTTAAATTTCTTCAATTTTGGACACTTAGGGTTTGTGTGTCCTTTTTCTTGGCAATGGAAGCAAATGACTTTCTTAGTTTCATTATTCATTTGTTTTGTAGAAGTCTGGTGGTTTATATGGTCTGATATGAGGTCTGGGATATGAAGTTGCAAAAGCACTATCATTCTTTTCTTTAGAAAAGTTCAGACTGTTTTCTTCCATTTGCAATTCAGCAATGAAGTCATTCATAGAAGGAACTTTAGGTCGATAAAGTAGGAAATTCTTTACACCATCAATTCTTAGGACCACATCATGTGGATCCATCAAATTTGGTTCAAACATAACCATCTCATCCTACAATTGATCTATCTCAACAACATACTCCTTAATAGTTTTATTTCATTGTTGAAGATTAGTAATTTTAACTTTGATATTGCACATATCGGCCATGTTCTTCATTGTCGGAGTCTTCTCAAAAAATTCCATGCTTCATGAGCATGGTTGAGTTTTGAAATTTGCCCTCCAATAGCATTATTCATATAAGTGAGGATAAATAATAATTTTGTGATGGCCAATCTTTCATTCATCCTATTTCTTTCCATAATCAGCCATAACTTCTCCTTTTCACTACCTTCTAATTCTTGGGCGTATCGTTCGTCATTCGTCAACCACTTTATTCAATATTAATTGATGTTCTGTTTTAGTCCTATCAACTAATCTCCAAAAAACTTTACTTCTAGTAAAATGGTCCATGATTCTAGCCCATTGAGCATAATTAGTGGAAGTAAGTTTTCGAAAGGGAATTATGGAGACTTTTTCTTCTGTAATGCCCACAAAAAAATTGAAGGATACCAAAAATTGATGAACTTACAGGTTTTGGAGTAAATCCAGTTGCAAAGATTAATCAGGATAGATGCACTCCAATTGCCATTATGAATCTTGTCACTCGTCCTCCTATTCTAATCGTTGAAACTTGGTGGGTAGAACCATAAGCTGTTCGATTTCCTCAATAACTATTGATTAAATTGTTGTTCACCATAACAACAGTCACTAGGAACTAAGAAGCTTCTAGCAAAAGTTTAAAAAAAAAAAGCGTAACTTTAAATAGTGAACTCATCAAACAGTTGGTGAGCAAAAACTGCAAGTCGGCTTCAACGACACATCCATAAGATGTCCAAGAGAGAATCAGATCGAACAAAGTCCTATGGAAATTGAATATTGTTCATAAAAGATAGTCATAAGTGACAAAAGCCATAACCTTAAACTAATACAATATCTATAGAGAGAGAGACCAAAGGGGAGAAGCTAGCTGTTGGGTTGAGCGTTTGAACTTTGAACTATCCAACAGCTAGAAACATAAAAAAAAAAAAATAGAAACATTACGAAAATAAATATAAACAAAATGTACTGCAATCCTATGTATGAAATATATGTATAAGTATATATGTATACATACAAACCACCGTCACAAATATCACACAAATATCACGTCTTAATAAAAAAAACATTAAATATGCAAAAAATAAGTCAGCTGTATAAACGGCAATAAAATGTGTTTTTTTTAATTCCAGAATATAAAAAATGTGAAAAAATACATATTTTTTCATATTTTTGATTAATTTTTTATTTATTTTATTTTTTATAATTTTCAAAAGTTTTTAAATTTTTAAAAAAATTGCCAAGATTTTTTCAAGATATGTTCAAGAAACACAACTTTGCTGTATTATTTTTGAGAAATTCATCGCCGTATAATACCTATACACGATATATGTGATACACGATATGTGTGACAATGATACAAACACTTAATACAATGATATATGCTGATATATATATATATATATATATACAAAATACAACAAATAGCTTTTTTTTTATTAAAAGTAAAAATTTCATCTTAAGGATATGGAATCTACGTGCTTAGTTGATAACTTCTTGTTTTTTTTAATGTAGTGCTTCTCAAATGGCAAGACCAAGCAGTTTCACTTTGAAAGGGTCATCATCATCCTCCAATTTGAGGACTGCTGTTCCATCAGTGAAGAAACACCCATGGTAACAACAGCACCATATGTGTCTGAATGCTAGATAGCAGTTTCATGGGCTTCCTTCTGGATACACTGCAACTCATTTAGAACTCGTCCTTGGGGTGTTTGTTGTAGTGGGGCTATAAATTACAGAACCATTTGTATGTACGTCCTTCCTACATTTGCAATGCAAGCCGTCTTTGCAGGTTCTTTTTCCTGCTAGGGCTAGCTTTCTCAATCTTCGTTCAGCTTTGCTTGTGCATATAAGCCTTAAAGATTCCTTTTTTGGCATCTTTACCAGTCACAACATACTTCTTGGAGGAAAGAGGGTGACTTAATTGTCCTACTCTAGATGTATGGTGTTTTATTTGTTGTTAAATAGGCAGGGTGGGGTCAGACAGACCTCTGTCAGTTTGTGATAAAGGACTCTGCAGGAACTCTCAACCTTTTTTAGCCTTGCAATTCGTGGCAGCCTTTAATCTAACGAGAATTTTTATAATCGGTTTCTTGAGAAAAAAATAAGAACTCTTGGTACTTGCCAAATAAGCAGTGAGAGTAATTGTAGTGAATGAAATGAAATGGAAGCGCTTATACCTAGTGAGAGAGAGAACAGCTGATGGTTGTCATTTTTCACAATGACGTTCATTGGTATTGAACTTTTTGAGGTTTCGTTTTCTCTTTCCTGTTATGTAAGTTCAGGGGCCTTTTGATGGATTAGGAATCTGGAATGAAACTAAGAAACAAATTTTTTAAACTACTTAGTTTGATGGCATTTGGAAAGCATGGAAAGTGAGATAACACTGTCTTTCGCTCGCTCCGCCTGTACCTCTGTCTTTCGCTTTCTCTTTCTGTCTATGTCGTTCGGTTAGCGTTTGGATCTCTTATTTTCGGAGACCAAAATTGGGAAAAAAGCGAAGAAAAAGAGGGGTCTTTGGCCTTCTCGGAATCTGATTTTTAGGCCGGATTCTTGTTTCTGCTGAACCGGTCTTGTCTCAGCGCCTTCTTTCTCGGTGTTCTTTTCCTGTGGTGTCTTTGGATCCTTTAGCCTCTCTCCGATGGAGAATCTAATGCCTTTGTTCTGAATTCGCGGCCAGACGGTCGGATTCCTCTCCGATTGCGTCTGGATTCGAGGAGTCGAGGATGAATTGGGGTTGCCTCTCCCCTTAGCGTCGATCGATTCGTTTGGCTCATCCAATCTTTTGTTAAACGGTCTTCGTTCCGTCTCCTCAGCAGGAAACGATTCGATTGAGAAAGGGAGAGATCTGGAAGGATGTTGGATGGCCAATCGTGCGTGTTTTGGAGGTCGGCCGCGTCGTCGTGTGATCTTGAACGGGATTGTTACTTCTCTTCCTGTTCGATCGAGATGAGGCAGGGTTCGGATGGAGACCAGCAAGCTGGTGACGGTGATGCGGTGGGCCTGCCGGAGGAGGCGGTGTCCGCGGCAAGAGACACCGTATTCGGTCGTTCCCTGTGCGCTGGGGAGGAGGAGAAGCTGCTGCGGTGGAGAGGAGAGGCTACTGTGGTGTGGACGAGAAGCTGCTGCGGAGGCCCTATTTCCCTCTTTTCTGAAACGGGGAGGAAGGATGCTGGGCTCTTCCCTACGGGCTACGGGCAGAAATTTAGTCCGGGAATTTTCTTAAATTTAGTCCGGAATTTTCTTCCGACCCGAAAATTTCGAAAAGGAATTTTTAGAAACGATGTCATCGATTATAAATTTCATGAGTATAAATTTCATCCAGGGTTTGAGGAGATGAATTTTTTTTGTTAAATTTGAATTAAGTTTCTGTACCACAATGCATTTCCAACTCATGAAACGCCCCCAAGATGAGTGGGGTTACCCCGCAGGGAGAGCACTCATGTAAGGATTAACTTGTTAAGGGTTCTTGGCTTTTATGTCTGACATCTGCTGGGTGGGGCTTTCATGGAACTATTAAGTTAAAAAAGGGTAGAATAAATGAATGCCATCCCTTCCATTTTCCAATGGGAGCAATTTCAACCAAACTACGCTGGCTCATGTAGTGGTTTCAATTCGCCAAAATGATCGATCACTCCAATACATCATTACAAATCCCCTGATGAGTGCTGGAGTGATTCCCCTTTCAATTATATGAGCAATGACATCGATTTGTGTCGCCTTTGCTTCTTCCTATTGATTTTCATGCACGTGAACAACTGTTGGCGGTGTATCCAACGACCTCTTGCCTCCCAATTGCTCAGACCGCTTTCTTGCTTTGCCACGCATGCTGTTAGGTTCCTCAACCAGAGTTCGATTGTCTCCCACTAGATTCTGCCATAAACAGTGCCACATGTTCATTGCTGTGAGGGTAATATCCTTAAACAAGCAGTGTTCCTTGCAAACATAGGCAGCGAGCTTACCAGAATCCTCTGCCTGGGTCACTCAAATTTCTGGTGAAGTTTTAAGGCAAGTCCCTTTAGTTTTTTTCTATATTTTACTGAATTTTCATCATTCGTTTGTGTTGCATTTTTTCGACAGAATCTTTGAATACCTTTCGTCACTTCAACGAGCGCAAGCCTTTATTGAGGAGTCATTCGTCCCAAACACGTCACTTGACCGACAGTGACCCTGCTTCCACAGGAGTGGTGAAGGTAGCTCTAGTGGTCGATGGCTTCAGCCTTTATCCTTCAGCGGCACTTCAGCCAAGACCCTGACCTAGGCTGCTACCATAGTCTGCTGCACAGTCTCAATGATGAGGAGGACGACACCACCTTCACCATGGAGATAGATTTCTACAACCTGTGGTATGAGCTGCCAGGATGCGAGCAACGTGAGATGGAGTTTCAAAATTTGATGAAAAGGATCTCAAGTATTGGCTCTTTTGGGTATGTCAACACTTCACTCGACAACAGATTCCTTTGCAACAATGGATTCGGATGTGCTCAGTGAGCATGGAGGTAGATGCCATGAGCGGTTCACCTAATGATTTGGCTAGTCGACTTTCACCTCCTGCGACATCAAGTTGAAGGAGTTGCACCAAGCCGGCACCGTGGTCGAGTAGCAAGTGAGGTTCGAGCATCTCTCTTGCCGCATCAAGGACTGGTCAGAATCTGCCTTAGCTATAATGTACTTGGGCAGACACCGGGAAGACATCCATGTGGAGGTCCAGATGCACCATCCAACCACTTTCCTCGATTGTTACGTTGGCTATTATCGTCGAGGGGACACTCAAGGTGCAAGACGCCTATCGGCTCCCCACCCATCCAACCGATGGCTGCAGCCACAGGCACCAATTGAGCCTCCTAAGCATTTGGCCGCCACCTTCCAGCCGAGACCTCCTCCTCCCATATAGTACCTTTCCCAGGAGCAGCAGTAATAAAATATGAAGCAGTAATAAAATATGAAGAAGGGGGAGTGTTTCAACTGTGATGAGAAATGGATGCGCGGCCACAAGTGCAAATATCTCTGTACCTTGCTCATGAAAGACGGTGCCGACTATGAGTACCAGTAGCCCACTGAGGAGGAGTATCCACGGTGTTGCTTCCCAAAGAAAAAGGAGAACAGACTGAGGAGACTACCTACTGCACCACCATTACATGCCACTCTCTAGCTGAAGCGACCACGCCAAACTCTATGTGGGTTCACGACATGATCGGCAGCCGATGCCTATTTATCTTGGTGGGCACGATTGCAACAGCCTTCTTGAATGTCTGTATCTTAGAAGAGATTGACAAACAGCAAAAGGAGAACTTGATCTTAGTTGGAGATGGCAACAAGCTCTAATGTGGTTCGATGTGCCCCGACATTAATCTGGTGAACAAGGGTACCACGTTCTCCATTGATATCTACATTATCCAAATCGGCAGCATAAATGTGGTCCTTGGAGTCCCTTGGCTATGGACTTTAGGCCACATCAAATGGGACTTCGGGTAGATGATGATGTCATTCAACAACCAAACCAGCCAGCATATGAGTTTGGCGGCCCTTTGCTCGGTTGCTACTACCAAGGAGGCTGTCCATGCCATCCAAGCAGCATAGCCTACACATTGGTTGTGCCCCTTGCTGTGGACACTCTACTGACCCCAACCGAGGAGGAGGCCCTGCCACCTACTATGGCCGAGATCCTTCGACAGTTTTTGAAGGTGTTCACCCAGCTCAGCAAGCTCGGCCTGCCTGCAGCCATGGTCATCACATTGACCTAATTCCTGGTGCACACACTCCATCAGTGTGCCCCTGTACAGATGCGTGCACACCCAAAAGGCTGAGATAAAGATATTGGTGGCTGAGATGTTGCAATCCGACATCATCTGCCCATCGACCAGCCCCTTCTCCTCTCTCGTCCTCCTCATCAAGAAGAAAGATGGCTCATAGCGATTTTGCATCGATTACATGGCTGCAGACACAAGTCTGTGGGACAACATATAGGAAAACGTAGAGAGGTTCATCCACGAGTGCCAGTCCGCCAGTAGTAGAAGCACGAGGTGACTATGTGTTAGGACGCCTCCAAGACCGCCAACACTATGGCTGGGTGCTTATAGATTTACAAAGGTAATCTCCCAACTGGATAGATACCCTAGCTTAAACCCCCTGGTATAGACAATATCCCACCCGAATCCTACTACAACGAACTATAGATCAAGGCCCTAATGAATACACATGCGCATGATACATGATTTAATCCTCTCATCTCACTCACATCCATTCACATACATTCATCCATATCTATTGGCTAATCCACCCTGCATTGGCTAGCCTTTGGTCTACAAGCACAGTGTTGTTTGGCCAAGGCTGTTAGCGACATGTTCGTGGGCAATTCCAACCCTGGCCCAACACCGAAAGAGGTCTATCAAATGGCTTACCCGCTAGAGCTAGTCCAGCGCTCTTGAGTAGTAGAGCAGCCAAGATGATGACTGGACCTCTAAAGGTTTGCTTCCTCCAAGATTCATGTTAGCTTTCTCTTGGGTTTCAGCTCGAACAGTAACGAGTGTTCCATTGGTCCTCGATTATACATAGACTTGCCTGGCATAGGCCCATCAAAGGGCATCCGGTGTTTTGGGATGAGTCCATCTCTAATGGTTGATAGCAGCCAGCAATCACCAGAGATGGCCAATTATAGTTGGTGAACTTGCCCACTGGTTCATAGGCGAGGTGGTCAACGGTCAAGCCTAATCATCACCCCTGGCCAACTCTCACAATTGACAACAAAAAGTCCTCATGGTGGTTGCAGGCACAGTGTGGTCACCAGTCAAAAAAGACCAAGATTAGCATATCGGCAAGGAAGGACTCAGATGAAAGGACTCAGCTACAACTCTTGAGCATTAGAAAGGATGTCAAAAGAGCTTCTTAAGGCCAGAGACCCAAACTTAGAAACCAAAAATGGAACAGAAAGAAGTCTGTCGGTAGGCCTGACCTAAGTGCGAAATCATACAGTAGGAATCAGCATGGGGTTGGGGTGGGGGGGGGGGGGGGGGGGGGGAGGGGGTTAACTAAGTTCGGTTTGACTTTAAGTTCCCTTACAGATTCAAGAAGACACCAAGGACATGTTGGGCGAGTCCTCAGTCGTAAATTGTAGAAGAAGCTGGGAATTGCTGACAAAAAATGACAAAGAATGGGGATTCTAGAAGTAGAGTAGTAGGAAGGACTTACATAGTATGGATTTCCTGAAAAATTAGATTTGCGGTTGATTGCTTGGTCGAATAGTTGCCAGCCGTCAGTTGGTTGCAGTGTCGGCTGAAGCTGCTAGAGTGTCAAAGCTCTCCACTGTAAGAATGGGGTTGTCTTCTTCTTGCTAATGTATACAAGAGAAGAAGGAAAAGAAATGATCTATGTTGTTCCTTCATGCGAAATGCCAAAGATGGTGAACAGTGGTAGCCTGCAAGCTTAAGTATATGTTGCGGCCTTGGTAAGTTTACTGCCTATGGCCAGTGATTACAAGGTAAAGAAAAACAAGAATGTTGGAGAAAGTGGCTACTTCTAGTTGTCGGTCGAGGGATGGCACATTGTAGCGGCTAATGCTGGTTGCCAGTTACCCTTCGAAGGAAAATACCCACTCGACTTGGCGCAATGCCACTGAAGGCTTGCTGTCAACCATACTCAAAAGCTAATGCTTGGCTAACCTGCTACTGACCTTGGCAAGTTGTGGCCGACTACGGCCTATAGTTGGTCGACCTCAATGACTAATGTCGGGTTCCACTGGCTGATGTCGGCCGGCCTGTGTAACTTCTCCAAGTGGTTGGACTTGGCACACTTAATGCGTCAACCTGCCATGGCCATGCATCCAGTGTAATATCGGTGCTATGGCTATCATATGAGCCCGTGGTTGGGCTCAGCTCGGCATCACTATGCCCCTAAGCCTCTCTGCATGCACTCAGCCGAGTACCCCTTGACTCGGTCTGTAATGTTGATGTTTCTATACATTGCTGGACTACGTTCCAACGGTTCAGCCAAACATGGCTGGCTGACTAGCTCCCACTTCGCCTCTCGTAGCCACATCTCTATTTGTCAAATTACTTGCTTGTGACCTCGTTGTAGGTGGGTGGGTATCAACTCCTCCCCTTTTAAATCGGTCCTGTCTGCAAGACTGAATTTGTGGGTAATGAAATGTCATCTCATCCTCATCTTCCCATGAAGTGCCTCCATCCGGTCCATCCCAAGCCAGTAAAATCTGCTTGACTAACGCAACCCCTATTTGATTTTTTATGGTTTTAAGTATGTTTGAGGAACTTATTGTTCTTGGTATTCCATAATCTCTTGGAGTGGGTCTTCTATAAAGAGTTTTAGGTGGCTTACATGGAAGACTAGATGTACCCTTGATTCTCTTGGTGAACAAAATTTGTAGGTGGCTCTACTATTCTTCCTAATGATTTGATATAGGCCATAGAATCAAGATAAAAGAAATATGGTTGTATGAATAAGGTTTTTTTGTTTTCTAGGTAGCATTTTTAATACCCATGCTTATTCTTCAAACTTTCTTTGTTTTCTTTCCTTATTCTAATCTCGTTTCATTCTTTGTTATGCCCTCTCCAAATTATGCTTAGCAAGGCCAAAATCTCATCTCTATCCCTCAAAGCTTATTTCCACCTCTGGTTCTAAGGTTGTTCCATGTTCATAGGCTGCAATGGAGGGTAGAGGATATCCATATAAGGTTACAAAAGGGGTTAATTGTATGGATTATTGGAATTCGGTATTATAGGACCACTCTCCCTAAGATAGAAAATAACGCCATATATGAGGTCTCTCACTAGCAAAACATCTCAAATATGTCTCTAAAGTTCGGTTTAGGACTTCGGTTTCCCCATCAGATTGAGGATGATTAGGTGAAGTAAAATTGAGTTTGGTTTGGGCAAGTCTTATGTGTTCTTCCAAAACACACTTAGGAAAATTGTATCCCTATCACACACAACGGATTTGGGCATTCCATGAAGCTTTCCCACTTGATCTTGATAGGCTTCTACCGCTTTAGTTACGGTATACTTCTTGAGTAAAGCTACAAAGTGTTTATATTCTGTAAGTCTATCAAACACCACCATTTTTACATTCATCCCATTTGATTTAGGGAGAGATTCTATAAAATCCATTGATATGTCTCTTCATGGACCATTAGGAATGGGTAGAGGCATTAAGAATCCGAGCAGTTTTCCCTCACTACTTTGAAAGGTGGGCGGCTGTTTTTCACTTGTCCCTTCATTCCATCCCAATGGAATACATCTTTTATTATTTTCATCATCTTATATCCTCCTTCAGAGCCTACCATCAGAATGTTATGAAAATGATGTAGTAGATTGACTATTAGGCTAGAAGTCTCAAGGTATAATGTTGACTGGTTTGATTTCCTTCCCTTATATGTTCCTTAATAGATTGAAGTCTCTCATCATTGTCCTGGTCTTGTTGTAGCTGTTCCCATAGGTTAGTAGTAAGAGTTGTGAGGTTATGTAAGCAGGATTTCCCTAACTAAGATAAAGAGTCTGTGGCATGGTTTTAAGGTCCTTTCTTATATATTACTTCAAAATCATAACCAAGAAATTTAGCTAGCCATTTTGGCTATTGTGGTCTGTGCATGCCACAAAGTGATGCCCAAGTAGCTATGTTCATCCATTTCTTAAGGGCGGTCACAAAGACTAACTTTTCTTTTTCATTGAAAGGAAGCATGCTGGAGCTGTCAATGCCTTGCTTAAGTAAGCAATAGGGTGCCCATTTTAACAAGCATCAGTCTCAATGTCGAATGGTTTTGTGAGGTTGGCAGAACAAGCACGGAAGTACTTATGCTTCGTTAAGCTTCTCAAAGGCAAGACGAGCTTGGTCATTCCACAAGAATTGTCCATTCTTGAAGAGGTATGTCAAGGGCGTGGCAATATACCCAAACCCTTGATAAACATCCTAATCTGGTCAAGTCAATAAATCCTCTCAAGGCTTTGGGGTCATTGGGCAAGGGCCACACTTGGAAGGTCTCGGGCTTTTTGGCTTCAGCATTAATTCTATCATCACACATGATATGACATAAATAACCAATCTCATGCTACCCAAAAATTGTACTTAGGCCTCTTTGCATAGAGTTGTTGTTGCCTCAAGGTGTCAAGCACAACCTGTGGATGATTGCCATACTCCTCAAGTGACCGACTATAGACTAGTACATCATCAAAGAAGACTAGGATGAATCTTCTCAAGTGTGGTCTAAACATGTCATTCATATAACTTTAAAATGTTTCTGGTGCATTTGTTCAACCCAAATGGCACGAAGAGAAATTCGTAGTGAACATCATGTATTCTAAAAGTTGTCTTTTCAATGTCCTCAATTGCCATTCTTATTTGGTGACAACCTGCCCTTAAGTCATGCTTTGAGTAGTACCTTGCCCTATGTAACTCATCAAGCAACTCATCTATTAAGAGTATTTGGTACCTATCCTTCACTGTTACATCATTTAAGGCTTTACAGTTTATGCCATTGTTTAGACAATACAACATTAGAAAACAACAAGATTTGAATATTGTGAAAGCACTTGAGTTGTCATTCAGAGATGCATGGTTGTTCTACATGAATGAGTTAAACTTGCAACACGACAACCGAGTCCTTATGCAGCACTGTTTAGACCAGTCGATTCCACAGCCACCTCAGCCCTACACGAGAAGAGAAAAGAACGAAACTGCTTTCAAGGCTAGAGTTGACAGACAATCGTTGTTTTAGAAAGAACTCCATAATTGGTCTCATTAGGGTGAGATGGCTTATGCTTACGACAGTGAGGGGTTTGCACCAGCATACTGCGAGCAGTATTGGGAAGTAGTGCTTCCTTGCAAACCTAAAAGCTATTTGATAGAGTTGTACCCTTGTTGATCACCATCTGCAGTAGTAGAAGATTGCCCAGCTCTATTACCATTCACACATGGAGAAAATTGTTGGTGTCTCCAGATACACATCATGTCCTATCATCATCATCATCACCATTACCAATATCAACTCTATCGGAAGAGCATGCTCAGAGGAAGAACCCTAGCAAACAAGACCATGAGCATATTGGCAAGGAGATTCAGGGCAATGAGACATGAGCATGCAAAGACCATAGGCCAGTGTAAACACCCTAATTTTTTTTTAAAAGACTACCTTATTTTACCCAAGCGCAAAACCCAAATTTAGACGCAAGATTCAAATCCAAGATCCAACTTTCAGGTCCAAATTAGATCCGAAACCCAAATTCATATCCAAATCGAGCATTTCAGACCAAAATTCGAATCGCGTTCAAAACGACAAAATTTGAGCATCTCGCGTGCATGAACCTTCCCTTTGCTTTAAGAACTCATTTCTCATGCCAAAACATTTTCTAAACCCAAGTCACACGCTCGAACGAGTCGACAACCGACTAAACCAAAATCAGATTTGGAGCGAGTTCGGAGTCACTCAAAATGGAGTCGGCCACCCTTAAATAAGAAAATGAAATGCAAAATTATTCAATTGATCAAAGATTGTATGGAAGACACACATGCAATCATCATACAATGATAAACATCCAACACTTTTGAAAGTCACCTTTATCATGCATATATTTAGAAAAGGAGAATAGGACCCTAATTGAATTGGATTTGATCAAATTGTTTCATATAAGGCATGCTAATATGCCTTAGCCAAAAGACTTGGTACGAGCATAAAATTTTTTATTTGGCAACTAAAAATAAGGTTTATCTACTTCTTCTTGGACACTCATCGATATACCACAAGTTACCACTCATGGTACTAACGAGGGGGCTTTCCCGCCCAAGGTGTGGTCTAGTTGTAAAGCTTAGTCATGTGCTACCGCCTAAGACTAAGCCTGGCAACATGATGACCGGGACAAATAGGCATTGGAGAATTTTTGAAATATGAGAAATCATGCAAAATCGGTTGTCTCTAATGTAATGTGGCATAAGCTGATGATTAAAATAAGAAGAAGAAGAACAAACATTGTCTTCGAACAACTCTTAAATTGAGGAGGGTTGTATTTGATACTAGATCTAGAGGGACATGATTAATCGTCCTCAATTAGTCTTATATGCAAGAGAGGAAACGTAATCATCAAGCAATGTAATGAAATGCTAATGAGGTCAAGACCAAAGAGGGGAACATGCTTTATCATCTACATTACATGAGATGTTCAAGTTTGTGAAATGCATCAATTATAATCATAACCAAACGATGATGGGTCCCATCACGGTCGCCATCTGTTCGCATTCCCAAAATTTTTGGTTGGCTTTGGAGTGCTCCAGAAAAATGAGTTTTGTTTGAAAATGATAAAGAAAGGGACTCGCCCGTCGGTACGAGGATCGATTGTTCTCGGCGCCTTTACCGGGGGTAATCAATCCAATGGCTATGTTTATTATTGATGCACTTCATTTTGGCTTAAACATATTTTCTATATGTGGTATGGAAAAATATTAAAAGTTTGATGTTTCAAACTTTTTGAAAAGTTCTTGAAAAATTGCTTGAGAATGTGAAACATTTTAAGGAAAACTAGAGTTGGAAAATCTTTGTAGATATCATTTAGAAAGCTTGAGAAATCATTTTGAAGTCATTTTAGTGTTCTCTTAAGACTTTAAGTAGGTTTGAGATTTTGCTCTAATTCGATTACCACCTAGTTAGAGCTCCATCTCATCTTGCTTAAGTTCTTTTACAGATGTGATTGTGCTCATTTGTGATATTGAATGGAAGTGAATGCATGGATGCATTGATCCTAAGATGAATGAAAGAAAAATGACTCATTCCCACCACAACATTCATCTAAGGCATTCCTACCATAATATACATTTAAGAATTTTGTTTTTATAGTTATCATATATAAGAAAGAAAAGTTTTTGAAAATGGATTGAGATTATAGGCCATCAAACATGAATCCAATATTGGGTCATTACTTGAGTTGTGGTCTTAATGAAGTCGGTAAATGAAAATGATCTTGGAGAAGAAAAATGTCTAAAAGAATGCAAAAGATGAGATACTTGATTGTAAGAAAAATTAGAGAAGGAGAAAGAGAAAGGGATCTTGAAAATCACAAAATCAAAGATTTAAAAAAAAGAAAGATATGCATTCATACACATATACACATATACATATATATGTATATCTATATACATATAGATACATATATGTAAGTTTATGAAAATGAGGTTTGAATTTGAGTAGAGAAGGAAAATGAAGCTCTTAAAAGAAAGGAAGAAAGAGAGGGCGATAGAAAAGAAGCATATACATGTGTATATACTATCACATATACACATATATGAAAGATTGTAAAAACTTCATTGATTTGAATAAAGAGAGAGATTTTAGAGGAAAAGAATATATATATATATATATATATATATATATATATATATATATATATATATATATATATATATATAAGAAATTTGTAGATGAAGACATTTGGCTTAAAAAGAGACAAAGAATATATATATATATATATATATATATATATATATATATATGCATTCATATTGATACAAAAATTTATAAAATGAAATATGTAAACATAGAGAGAGAATGACAAAAATCATCATGTGCACATACATGTATATACATGTATGTCTTTATGAGATTAAAGATAAATTAAAATATCCGACTTCAACTTTGATGTAGGCCAGAGGGGAGCTTGGACTCATGCAAGAGTCTAAGCTAAGTCTTCAAAGCCATATTAAAATGTTTCTTTCAAAAATGTTTTGAAAAATATGATTTATATAAACATAGAATATTGTTATTCCATTGGTTGCAAATAAATATGTTTCTTCCACCATTGGATATGGAAGAAACTCAAACCACACGATAAGGTGCTCATTAGGGTTCCTAATTGGATGATTAAAAAGAAACTAACGTGAAATGATATGAAAATGCACTTTAACATGTACAAATTCGTGAAGGTTCTTCTCAGGTTGGACAAGCCCCAATCTCAAAATTATATGAATAAAACAAAAGAATCCCAAACCATACTCCCATTCTCACCGTGCATTGACATATAAATGAAAAATCAAATAACTATGTATGGATAATATGTGAGAGCTATCTCCTATGGCCATGGGGAAGTGAGGAAGAGAGAAAACTAGAGAAGCAAAATATAAATGAAAAATCAAGCAACTACGCATGGATAATATATAGGCAATATTCAAGGAAAGAAATAAAACATGATTCAATAATGAAATGAAATATTATCTCATCTTCTCATGTTTTCGGTACACTTGAGCATAGCCTCTTGGCTCCAAAATAGAGTTGAGAACTATCTTTTATGGTCATGGGGAAATGAAAAAACGAGGAAAATAAAAAGAAGCAAAAGAACAACAAGAATGTATTGAAGAAATGAGATAACATGACTCAGACATGAAAATGAAAGATCATCTCATCTTCTCATGCTCCCGGTACACTTGAGCATAGCCTCTTGGCTCTAAAATAGAGTTGAGAGCTATCTCTTTTGGCCATAGGGAGAGGAAGAAGAAATGAAAGAAAATAAGAGAGAAATGAGAGGATGATTATTACATACTTCTAAATGATAAAATGAATTAGGGAAAATGAAAAATCATGCTTGAAATAAACTTGAACTCACCTTGAATGAAGCTTCAAGATGATGAAGATGAGTCTTTCAAGGGACCTTTGGTGCTCCCTTGGAGAGTTGTAGCTAGGTCCAAATTAGAGAGAAATGGAAAGAGGAAGAGGGAGAGAGCGAGAGAGAGCTCAAGAAAAACCCTAAGTCTTCAAGTGAGAATACTCTAGGGTTTCTCCCAAGGGCCACTCTTACCCAATAGAGGGGGAAGTGAGTGGTATTTATAAAGATTTTGTAGCCAAAAACCCAAAATTTTAAATTTTTTTGAATGTCACATAATTTTGAATTATTTTGAAAAAGAAATGGTTTCAAAATGGGTATGATTGGCCATTAGGCATATATATATATATATATATATATATATATATATATATATATATATATATATATATATATATATATATATATATATATATATATATATATATATTAAATGAGTTGAGCCTTTGTCCACCCAAAAAAACTAAAATTACCCTCTAAAAGGAGGTTTTTTGTCAAAAGAAATGGAAAATGGGTCTTGCCCACCAAAATGACCAAAATCGCCCTCTAAAAGGAGGTTCTTTGTCAAAAGGAGGGGCAAATAGGTATGAAATACTTGATTTGGATTTGAACTTGGGTTTTGGATCTAATTTGGATCCAAAGATGGCGTTTTGTGTGTTGCTAAAAGTGCGTAGTCTGTTGAAAGAATTTGGGGTGATTACAGCGCGCAACAATGCCCGGGTAGGGCCTGGAGCAATGCAAGCCCCCTCCCCCCTCCTTTTCTTTGCAAAAAAGACCCTTGGGGGTCAGTTTTCGAAAATTTTGGGTGGGCATAGCCCTGCCCATACCTCAAAGAGGTATTTGCAGGGCTAGTGGCCAATCTCACTTAGTCAAAACCTATTTTTCTAAAAAATTTTGAAAATAATTCAAAATTATGTAAAATTTGAATGAAAATGAGGTGAAATTTAAAAAAAAAAATCAAATTTTGAGTTTTGACTCCAAAATTCTCTGTAAATACCCCCACAATCCCCCCTCTTGGGAAAGAGTTGGCCCTTGGGAGAAACTTTAGTGTATTCTCACTTGAAGACTTAGAGTTTTTCTTGAGCTCTCTCTCTCTCTCCCTCTTCCTCTTTCCATTTCTCTCCAACTTGGAGCAAGCTACAACTCTTCAAGGGAACACCAAAAATCTCTTGGAGGACTCATCTTCATCATCTTGGAGCTTCATTCAAGGTGAGTTCAAGATTATTTCAAGCATGGTTGTTCATTTTTCTTAAGTCATTTTTCATTTAGAGGTATGTAATCATCATCCCTTTCATTTCTCTCATATTTTCTTTTCTTTCTTCTTCATCTCCCAATGGCCATACAAGATAGCTCTAAAAACTCTATTTTAGAGTAAAGAGACTATTCTTAAGTGCACCGAGAGCATGAGAATGAGAAGTGATATTTCATTTTATGTTTAAACCATGTTATCTCATTTCTTAAATATAGTTTTTTTTTTTGTTTCTCCTATTTTTTCTCTTCCTCACTTCCCCATGGCCATATGAGATAACTTTCAATCTTTATTCAAGAGTCAAGAGGCTATGCTCGAGTATACCGGGTGCATGAGAGGAGATGTTATTTCATTTTATGATTGCATCATGTCATAACTTTTCTTGAATGTAGTTTTGTTGTGATGCTTTTTCTTTCCTCTCTTCTTCATCTCTCCATGACTATATGAGATAACTCTCAATCTATATTCTAGAGTCAAGAGGCTATGCTCGAGTGCACCGTGAGCATGAAAAGATAAGATAATATTTCATTTGTAGTTGAAGCATCATCTCTCTCTTTTCTTGAATGTTGCTTTGTTTCAAGATATTACGCATAGTTATTTGATTTTTCTTATATATATGTGAATGCACCATGAGAATGAGAGTGTGACTTGAGATTCTCTCCTTATTATTGTGTTGATTAATTTTGAGGTTGGGGCTTGTCCAACCCGGGAAGAACCTTCATGAATTTGTACGTGTTAAAGTGTATTTTCATGTCATTTCGTGTTAGTTTCCTTTTAATCACCCGATTAAAAACCTTAATGAGCACTCTATCGTGTGGTTAGAGTTTCTTCCATACCCAACAGTAGAAGAAACATATCCCCTTGCAACTAATGAAATAACTATGTTTTATGTTTATGTTTTCCAAAATACTTTCAAAGAATTCTTTCTAATATGGCTTTGGAGGCTTAGCTTAGCATGAGTCCAAGCTCCCATCTGGCCTATATCAAACTTGAAGTCGGATGTTTCAACTTATCTTTAATCTCATGAAGACACACATGTATATACATGTTATATACATATGTATGCACATGATGATTTTTATCATTCTCTCTCTATGTTTACATATTTCATTTTTTCGTATCAATATGAATGCATACATATACATGAATCTCCTACTTTCTCTCTCTTGAATCTTTTTCTCTCTTCAAGTCCAATGCCTTCATCGACAAATTATATATATATATATATATATATATATATATATATATATATATATATATATATATATATATATATATATATATATATATATATCCATTTCCTTTCCTTTAAAATCTCTCTTTTTATTCAAGTCAATGTTATTTTTACAAGCTTCCACATATGTGTATATGTGATGATATATACACATGTATGTGCATCTTATCTATCTCCTTCTCTTTCTCCCTTTCTTTTGAAAGTTTCATTTTCTTTCTCTACTTAGATTCAAACATCATTTTCATAAACTTACATATATGTATCTATATATATTAAATATACATGTATACATATGTATATGTATATGAATGCATATCTCTCTTTCTTTTAAATATTTGATTTTGTGATTTTCAAGATCTCTTTATCTCTCTCCTTCCCTATATTTTCTTATGATCAAGTATCTCATCTCTTGCATCCTTTTGGACATTTTTCTTCTCTAAGATCATTTTCATTTACCGACTTCACTAAGACCACAACTTAAGTAATGACCTAATATTGGATTCATGCTTGATGGTCTACAATCTCAATCTAATTTCAAAATTTTTCTTTCTTTGTACAAATGTTTAAGTTAACTATAAAACAAAAAATTTACATGTATGTTATAATATGAATGCCTTAGATGAATGTTGTGATAGGAATGCTTCATTCTCTTTTAATCATATAGAATCAATGCATTCATGCATTCACATTCACTTAATATCATAAATGAGCACAATCACATCTCTAAAAGAACTTAAGCAAGATAAGATGGAGCTCTAAGTAGGTGGTAACCAAATTAGAGCAAAATCTCAGACCTACTTAAAGTCTTAAGAAAACACTTAAGTGATTTCAAAATGATTTCCAAATGATATTTATAAAGATTTCTCAATTCTAGTTTTTCTCAAAATGTCTCACATTCTCTAGTGAATCTTCAAGAATCTTTTCAAAAGTTTGAAACATCAAACTTTCAATATTTTTCTACACCGGTTATAGAATTAAAAATATGTTTAAGTGTAAAGGCACCGGGAACGGTCGATCCTTGTACCGACGGACGAGTCCCTTTCTTTCATATTTCAAAATAAAACCTCATTTTTTTGGAGCACTCCAAAAACCAAAGAAATTTTGGGGATGTGAACAACCAGCATCCTATCCTTGATGGGGAAGACAAGTTGTTGGTAACAATAAACACATTGATTAGGCATATTGCCGTTTTGACTCGCAGAGAATTTGTAAAAAACAAAATGGCATGAACAAAATGACTAATAATAAATGTATTTTATTACTAACGACTGTCTTTATTAGTGTGTTTATAATGTTTGTGTTAATGATGTGAAAGAAGGACCATGTGTCCATGGTGTGAGATAAGATAAAGCCTTCTTGATAATGGAAAAACCATATGTGAATGGATAATAAATGTTTATGAATGGTGTGAGATAATGAATGTCTTTTAATGGTGTGAGATAATGACTACTTAAAAATGGTGAGGCTTGTCTATTAATGGTGTAAGATAACAAGTCTTTGTTAATGGTGTGAGATCACGAACGTCTTTTAATGGTACGAGATAATGAATGCCTATGAATAATGTGAGATAACAAATTTATTTTAATGGTGTCAGTTAACAACTACTTAAAAAAGGGAGGTATGTCTGTTAATATTGTAAGATAACGAATATCTATTAATGGTATGAGATGAGATAAAAAACTTCTTGATAATGGTAAGGACCATCTATTAATAGTGTGAGATAATGACTAGTTAAAAAAATGTGTGGATTGTTTGTTAATGGTGTAAGATAATGAGCCTCCATTAATGGTGTGAGATGAGATAAGGGCTTTTTAATAATGGTTAGAACTGTTTGTGAATGGTGTGAGATAATGAATGTCCATTACTGTTGTGAGATAGCAGCTACTTAAAAATGATGATGATTGTCTATTAATTGTGTGAAATAAAATATCTGTGATGGGTGCAAGATAAACAATGTCTATCAATGATGTGAGATAAGAACTAGATAATGAATGTCTGTTAATGATGTGAGATGAAATAGAGACTGTTTAAAAATGGTAAGAACTATTTGTCCATGTCATTGCTTTTTGTTTTCTTCTTCACTTTGTTGAACATGAAAATATATTGTTCATGTCATTATATACTGTTAATGTAATTGCTTTTTGTTTTATCCTTCTTCATGCACTTTCTATTTGCAGTCACCTAATGTAACATAGTTCATCAAGTCATAACACATCTTTTTTTTATATGTGGTATATCATCTTGTGAAGAAACAACCAGCTTGTGAACAAGAAAATAATATCATGAATGAAATATGAGACATTTATCCACTACATACACAATCAAAAGTAGGTTTGCTGCCATTGTAGATTGCTTTTGCGTATTTGACAATGAAAATGCTGCATAAGACTACTTGTATTGCATTTGTTTGGTATAAGTCAAGCATCAATATTTAGAGTTACATCGTAGCGCTATATTAAAAAATTGAAAATCTCATCTGCTGAAAGTTGAACTGCAGGATACATGACTTTCAACCAAGGGTACATTTTCTTCACTGGCTAAGGAACCGCTGAGTCAATAGTCACAGATGTCATTATTACACTTGTGATTGTTGAACTCATGGTTATGCTTTTGATTAACAGTGACTCGTTAAGGGGCCTTGGCTTTGAAAGAAGGTGCTCAAGAATCACAAAATTTGCCTCTATAATGCTTCCAATTTTTCTCTATTTGGGATACATAATCATAAGTATATGCAACAACTTAGCAAAACATATATAAACTTTTGTTATATCATGTTTGGCCTTATAATGTGCTTTCTTCAACCTAAAGATCATCATAAGAGTCTCAATAGCTTGTAAGTATTGTAAATGTGGCACACATCACAATAAAAATTGCATCCAAAATGCTTACATAAGATTGAAGTGTAGAAGAACTTCAGGTACTTGAATAATTTAGTGTAGGAGGAATATATAGAACCCTTAGGGGTCGTTTGGCAGTAGTGACACTCTGCTAGTGTCATGAATCTGCTCCAAAAATTAGCACAGGTTCAAGAAATACTAGAACTATTGTTTCATGAATTTAGTCTAATCTTTGAGGCAAGTTCATAGCAGTGTTCTTGTTGCCAAATGACTCCTTTGGGTAGGGGAAGCATGATACAGTTTTTTTGTAAAGTAGAGACCACTTTTTGATGCACCAGTTATGCATGAGAGGAAGTTTCCTCCTAATTTTTGTCTTTGAAAGAAAGCCATAAAAGCTGACATATCTATGGGTAATTGATTGTAATTTGTTATGCCATCCTTTATTCCTTTAATATGGTTTCTGCATTAATTTGAGACTGCATTCTTAGTGGATTCATATCCTTCAAGAGCATCTTTACCCAAATATGAATGGATAAGTTCAAAGCTTTTTTCGATATTGTTTTTCTAGGATTGCAGAAACATGGTTTCTTTTGACATGAACAAGGGCAAACTGGTTGTCTTGACTTTTATTATGTCTAAATCTTCCTCTTTCAAGAGTGGCCAGCATTGGCCTTGTAAATGTTAGATGACATTCCATGGCCCAATAGTTTGGAAAAGGCATATTATTGCAAACATGTAACAACGGACCTTGGCATGTTCTTACCTTGCATTAGCACTGGTTGCCAGCATATTAAAATTGAATTTCATTTATAAGTGAAACTACATGTGGCATCAAGAAATTTTCTGCACGTATTTTTCTATTGAAATCTGAATATAAATCTTTTTTAATAGTGGCAACAAGTTCATGAATGTATGTGTGTGTGTGTGTGTGTGAGAGAGAGAGAGAGAGAGAGAGATTATTATTCATGTGCTTCCATACTAATTTTATGTAGTACTGCTATTTTAATCATGTGAAGGTGCAATTGGTGTGGTTACTGAAGACATTCGACAACTACATCAAAAATGGATTCATGTAGCTTGATTGCTTTTAAAATGCTGGATAGAGAAAATCTGGTTGTGAATTGTCCTCATCAAGAGTGTTGTTTGGCTACTTCATCCGTAAAAAAGGTGAGTAGTCCATATCATGGACAACTAAAATGTGAAAAGAGTCAATGAATGAGATTATGGATCACAATTTTTTTTTGGTATCACAAGCAGAAGGCCAAACTATTTTCAATTCAATTAATTTGAGAAAATCAGCAGATTTTCATTGATTTGGTAGCTGACATAGATTCTTGTATCATTGTGAAATATATTTGTGTTATGATTGATTTATAAAACAACAAAGGCTGCATCATGTAGTTGGATGAATGTGCGGTGTGAATATGCATTACTTTTTATTGTGGCTGCTGGCCAATATGCAGTTGCAAAAGTTTCTGAGAGTTATGATCTTGAATATGTTCTGGAAATGTATGTCCTTTCTGTAATTTTGCTGATCAATATGCTGGCTGCAATACATGGCTCATCATAAGCTTTGCTGCAATGTATGGAACTGAAATTTCAATTGGGTTAACTTGGTTGGCATGTATCATGTTGAAAATTTTGCTTCTAAAACATAATTTGGATATTAACAACATGACATTTTTTTGCTTGAACAAAATAGACTAACTCTAGTATCTATACATAAATGGAATGATACATAGTGTTAAACACTATTTGCCAAACATGTCTCATCAATATGGAAATTCAATATGATTGACCCAAATGCATTTGTATCATTGTAATATATAAGATAGATACCCCTCCACTGTGCATGTAATAGTTGTGCCTTTGGAAATAAACGATCTATAGTTAGTCTAGTAAAAGGTATGTGTTCCCACATACAGAACTGCATAACAAGTAAAGATATTAGAAGATTAAAGATAGTCATTTTTGTAATAAAATTACACAATGAATACAATATCTATACATGTAACAACAACCAAAATCCTTCCATGGATACAACCCCCGCTTTAAAATTACTCCAACTGACTATACAAATGCACAAGCACAATTGCCCCTCACGCGTAGCTGTGCATCTGGTCCAAATTCAAAAAAAAAAATCAATGTATTCTCGAGCTTGAATTATCACTAAATATACACAAACCAAATAAATAAACAAGAAATGGCCTCAAATGTTTAATCCACTTTTTCAAATGTGCATCATGCTTTGCATGCTACTGTTTTTTGTATTGCGTTGCCACAATGATTGATGTTGACTTTCCTTTGAAGCTCACAACATTCTTAAACTCTGAATCTATCAACTCTAGAAGAGTTATTCTTCCCTTTCAAGTTGTAGCTAGATGTCCCCAACACAGGTTTTTTGTGATTTTTCAGACCAAGCAGCCTAGCAACATCTTCTAGCGTAGACATTATCTCAAATCTAGCTAACACAAATATGTTTGTCGAGAATTCCTTTTGTACCAGGGCGTACAAGGGCCTTAATTGGATTTCGAAGGATCCATAGGACAGCAACCCTGAGAATTGCATTTTCTTCAATCTCTCTTTTTGAAAGTTAGAGAGCTTTTCATACCATTTGGTGACATAATACCATTGGCAGTGCTCACATTTCTGTAACAGAATACAAGTTTTAAAGATATTATCCAACATAGAAACTTTAATTATAATTACTTGAATAAATGTGATAGATTACTTACATCAATATCATTCATTTCCTTCTTTTCTTTCCACATTTCTCTTCCACTTCAACATTGGCCAGCTTCACTTGCCTTTGTCTGACACCTTTAATTTTCAGTGCAGCTACCTTATGGACATCTACAGCCTGTTACTCTCCCACAACTTCTCCTCAAACTACTGCCAGATACACGACCGCTTTCTCTGGTACCTCCAAGAATCGATTTTACTTGACAATCTCAAGCCGCAACTCCTTTACAATGGTCTTCTCGACTGATTCCGTGATCTACCCTTCCTCATTTTTTGTTTTTCCTTCATTATCCTTCTCCATCTTTAACAAAACAGCACCTTCAGGTGCCCTATCCTATGCTGGAATGACAGCTTCAAGTGTCATCGGCTCTACTGCAATGACAACTTCAGGTGCCCTACCCTTTGTTAGTTCTACCGATTGATCTTCCACAGCTATCAATTCATCTTAGTCCAAGTTCTTTATGTTTGGTTCAGCATACATGTTCGACTTCACATCAATGAATGTCATACAGCAGACGATCGGTGTGAAATTATTGTGTAAGGCTTGAAGAAGTAGATATGATTGATCTACAAAAAAGCAAAAGAATCATGAGATAATGTCTAAGTAGTGTCTAACATGACAATGAGGTATGAGATAACAAAATGGGTGTGACCAATAACACGTATATGATAATGAAAGGGTTAAAAGATAACAACACGTCTATGGAATGTGAGATAAAGTAAGGGATATGAGATAACAAGACAAGGGAGACCAAATAACGAGTCTAAGATAACACAAGAAGTATAAGATAACAACACATATAAAAAATATGAGATAAACAAAGCTATATGAGATAATGAGATAATGAAACAAGAATGACATGTTTAAGATAAAAAGGAGTATAAGAAAACAATGTATTTATATAGTATGGAAAAATGAGAGGGGTACAAGAGAACAAAGTGTCTATAGAATGTGAGATAAACAAAGACAAATAGGATAATAAGACCAAATAACACGTCTATTATAACGAAAAGAGTATAAAATAACAAAGTCGGTAAAGTGTGAGATAGCAAAGAGATATAAGATAACAAAATGGGAGGGATCAAATAATGCGTCTAAGATAATGAAACTGGTATAAGAGATCAACACGTATATAGAGCATGAGAAAAACAAATAGATATGAGATAACGAAAGCAAAAAGGCAAGAGCACTTTTAAGATAACAAAAAAGGTGTAAGATAACAATGCATCTATAGAATTAAGTATAAACATAGGAATATGCGATAATGAGATAATAATAATTCACCTAAGATAACAACGCATGTATAGCTTCTGATAAACAAATGGATATGAGATAACCAAACGAGAGGGACCAAAGAACGCATTAGGACTAAGTCATAACACATCCTATACCGTCTAGCATAACGAAGGAGTCTAATGCTTTGTTTGGTTGGAGAGAAAGAAAGGGATGGAAAGGGAGGGAATGGGAAGGGAAGGGAAGGGAAGAGAAAGGGAAGGGAAGAGAAAGGAATGGAATGGAAAGAGTTGATTAAAAAGTTTGTTTGGATAGAAAGGGAAGGATAAGGAAAAGAATGAAAAAAAAAGACTAAATAGCACATGGATTTTAGAAAGGAGGGGTAATGTGAGAATAAAAAACTCTTCAACTTACCTTTCTTTCCTTTTCTTCCCAATCCATCGATTTGGGAGGGAAGTGATTTATACTAAACAATTCTTTCCTTTCCTTTCTCTCCCCTTCCCTCCCCTTGCAGCCAAACACCTTTTGTTTCTTTCACTTCCTTTCCATCCTTTCTAATTAGCCAACCAAACAAAGGAGGGATTGCTTAATCTCTCCCTTTCCCTCCTACCAAACAGGCCCTAAATTAACGAAATAGGTGGAACCAACCTGGATGAAACAACTTAAATCTATTACAGTCGATGGTTTCTCAAGCCGGTGGACTCCGCTCTCTTTGGTGCGACCTTTTACCGCATTTGCTCGTTCTGATCGATGACCTTCCGCTTGCTCTGACTGATGACCTTCTACTTCCTCTTCCTTGATGACGAGAACCGCTCACTTCGCTGGAAACTTTTGAAGCGAGTTATGCAAAACTCTCTTTGGGGAACCTTAACCGTCTCTACTCGCTCGCTGACCAATGAACTTTACTGCTTCTGCTTGGCTTGTTCAAAAAATAATTTTGCCGCTCAAAGGGATATATTGTCATAACTGTCTTTTAAGTACAGGCTATCGCAATCATTTTCACCGTCCTCCTCAGGCATTCTTGTGTATCAACTCCAATCGCCGATTCATCATAGATCTTGACGTGAGCCTATTCGGCTTCCAATTCACTTCCGCGACATGTGGCATATGATTAGCTGATGTGCGTGGAATTTTTGTGCACCATATTGTCGTGTCACGGGCCGAGTTTCTCCAGCCCGCGCGGCGCCGAAGGCGTTTCCCAAAGCCTTCGGCCAGCCTGACATCTCTTGCTTTAGCGGAAGCATTCATCTTTTCTTCGGGTTTGTGGACTAGACGAGGAGTGCTAAGCACTCGGCACACCATCACCCAGGTTTATCCCATTGTCGGCCATCGGCAAGCCGTGGCAATGAGGCTCTGTCAGAACTTCGTCATTCCTCCAAGTGCCTATCTACATCCAAATGAAATCTGGGTGGGGGTAGACTTCCCTTGGGAGGAAGTCCCCAGCCGAAGCTAGTTGACGACTATATGTCATTAAGTAAGGCGGTCGACCATCGCCCTACTCGACGATGAGCATTCACTTGCTCACCCCCGCGTGACTCTACGCGGTTGCAGAACGCAGCGTATGCGCCCAGTGGGGGAATTGCCCCTAACCCACGCACACCCCCTTGTGTATCCAAACACTACGCGTGGGGAACCCACAGGATTCCCCAAAGACGGACCTGCACTTCCAAAGGGACTGTTCACCTTGATGCATTTATACGCCTTATCACTGCACCACCGCGCTGCACATTCCACGTGCATTGCTTTCTGCTTGACTCGGCGACCGATTGAACCCACATGCTTCCCAAACTGTGCCTAAGCTGGCCAAGTAGCATATCCATCTACTAGCTTGGCCGGGCCAGACACAGTCGACCGGCAACACTCTCCCACCTCCAAAATCGTCACTGTCCTCAGTGACTTTTCCCCGAGTGAGAGAAGTTCAACAACCATTCCCTTGATTTCTTTTGAACTGAGTCTTCGTCTGTTCGTCTGGTTGACGCACCCGTCATGTCGCGGCTACTGGCCTATCGGGTGTTCTGCCTCTACTCTATTCCTTAGCATCATCTCACTTTTCTATCACTGTTTGCACTTTTCCTTAGTAAAGTCCGGAACATATCCGACGACTACTAAGTTTCAAACTTCCAAGCTGTGTTGCCAACCCGTGCACATTCTTCTTTCTCGAGACATGTCAAAACTAAGGGCACTTGCCCTCCTGGACAATCCTTTTCCACGTCGGGTCCCACCCTATCTGTCTCAGCGAGCGGCTCTCTTGTCCCTTCTGCTCCTGATGCCCAGACACCATCTTCGGAATGTGTGATTTACATCTGGCCAACACCAATGCGGTCACCTGAACCAGTGTCCAACGAACATGGCCGAACCGTTAGGGCACCAAACAAGCCAACATTTTTCTTTGCACCACTTGTTTGTTATCATCGCAGCGTTCTCATCTTCCAAGTTCCCTTCGAGAAATCGTCTGCTCTGATACCACTTGTCACGGGCCGAGTTTCTCCAGCCCACGCGGCGCCGAAGGCGTTCCCCAAAGCCTTCATCCTTTAGCGGAAGCATTTATCATTTATTCAAGACTGTGGACTAGACGAGGAGTGCTAAACACTCGGCACACCATCACCCAGGTTTATCCCATTGTCGGCCATCGGCAAGCCGTGGCAATGAGGCTCTGTCAGAACTTCATCATTCCTCCACGTGCCTATCTACATCCAAATTATATCTGGGTAGGGGTAGACTTCCCTTGGGAGGAAGTCCCCAACCGAAACCAGTTGACGACTATATGTCATTAAGTAAGGCGACCGACCATCGCCCTACTCGACGATGAGCATTCATTAGCTCACCCCCGCGTGACTATACGCGGTTGTGAAACGCAGCGTACGCACCCATTGGGGGAATTGCCCTTATCCCACGCGCACCCCCTTGTGTATCCAAACACTACGCGTGGGGAACCCACAGGATTCCCCAACGACGGACTTGCACTTCCAAAGGGACTGTTCACCTTGATGCATTTATACGCCTTATCACTGCACCACCACGCTGCACATTCCACGTGCATTGCTTTCTGCTTGACTCGGCGACCGATTGATCCCACATGCTTCCCATGCTGTTCCTAAGCTGGCCAAGTAGCATATCCATCTACTAGCTTGGCCGGGCCAGACACAGTCGACCGGCAACACTCTCCCACCTCCAAAATCGTCACTGTTCTCAGTGACTTTGCCCCGAGCGAGAGAAGTTCATCAATCATTCCCTTGATTTCTTTTGAACTGAGTCTTCATCTGTTCGTCTGGTTGACGCACCCGTCACGTCGCGGCTACTCGCCTATCGGGTGTTTTGCCTCTACTCTATTCCTTAGCATCATCCCACTTTTCTATCACTTTTTTCCCTTTTTATCTTAGTAAAGTCCGGAACATATCTGACGACCACTAAGTTTCAAACTTCCAAGCTGTATTGCCAACTCGTGCACATTCTCCTTTCTCGAGACATGTCAAAACTAAGGGCACTTGCCCTCCTGGACAATCCTTTTCCACGTCGGGTCTCACCCTATCTGTCTCAGCGAGCGGCTCTCTTGGCCCTTCTGCTCCTAACGCCCAGACACCAACTTTGGAATGTGTGATTTACATCTGGCCAACACCAATGCGGTCACCTGAACCAGTGTCCAACGAACATGCTCAGACCGTTAGGGCACCAAACAAGCCAACATTTTTCTCTGAACCACTTGTTTGTTATCATCGCAGCGTTCTCATCTTCCAAGTTCCCTTCGAGAAATCGTCTGCTCTGATACCACTTGTCACGGGCCGAGTTTCTCCAGCCCGCGCGGCATCAAAGGCGTTCCCCAAAGCCTTCGGCCTTTAGCGGAAGCATTTATCTTTTCTTCGGGACTGTGGACTAGACGAGGAGTGCTAAACACTCGGCACACCATCACCCAGGTTTATCCCATTGTCGGCCATCGGCAAGCCGTGGCAATGAGGCTCTGTCAGAACTTCGCCATTCCTCCAAGTGCCTATCTACATCCAAATGAAATCTGGGTGGGGGTAGACTTCCCTTGGGAGGAAGTCCCCAGCCGAAGCCAGTTGACGACTATATGTCATTAAGTAAGGCGACCGACCATTGCCCTACTCGACAATGAGCATTCACTTGCTCACCCCCGCGTACTCTGCGCGGTTGTGGAACGCAACGTATGCGCCCACTGGGGGAATTGCCTCTATCCCACGCGCACCCCCTTGTGTATCCAAACACTACGTGTGGGGAACCCACATGATTCCCCAACGACGGACTTGCACTTCCAAAGGGACTGTTCACCTTGATGCATTTATACGCCTTATCACTGCACCACCGCGCTGCACATTCCACGTGCATTGCTTTCTGCTTGATTCGGCGACCGATTGATCCCACATGCTTCCCAAGCTGTGCCTAAGCTGGCCAAGTAGCATATCCATCTACTAGCTTGGCCGGGCCAGACACAGTCGACCAACAACACGTAATTCGATCACGAAAACAGTTCTTCTTAAATCTCACCTCCAAAATCGTCACTGTTCTCAGTGACTTTGCCCCGAGCGAGAGAAGTTCATCAATCATTCCCTTGATTTCTTTTGAACTGAGTCTTCATCTGTTCGTCTGGTTGACGCACCCGTCACGTCGCGGCTACTCGCCTATCGGGTGTTTTGCCTCTACTCTATTCCTTAGCATCATCCCACTTTTCTATCACTTTTTTCCCTTTTTATCTTAGTAAAGTCCGGAACATATCTGACGACCACTAAGTTTCAAACTTCCAAGCTGTATTGCCAACTCGTGCACATTCTCCTTTCTCGAGACATGTCAAAACTAAGGGCACTTGCCCTCCTGGACAATCCTTTTCCACGTCGGGTCTCACCCTATCTGTCTCAGCGAGCGGCTCTCTTGGCCCTTCTGCTCCTAACGCCCAGACACCATCTTCGGAATGTGTGATCTACATCTGGCCAACACCAATGCGGTCACCTGAACCAGTGTCCGACGAACATGGCCGAACCGTTAGGGCACCAAACAAGCCAACATTTTTCTTTGAACCACTTGTTTGTTATCATCGCAGCGTTCTTATCTTCCAAGTTCCATTCAAGAAATCGTCTGCTCTGATACCACTTGTCACAGGCCGAGTTTCTCCAGCCCGCGCGGCACCGAAGGCGTTCCCCAAAGCCTTCGGCCTTTAGCGGAAGCATTTATCTTTTCTTCGGGACTGTGGACTAGACGAGGAGTGTTAAACACTCGGCACACCATCACCCAGGTTTATCCCATTGTCGGCCATCGACAAGCCGTGGCCATGAGACTCTGTCAGAACTTCGCCAATCCTCCAAGTGCCTATCTACATCCAAATGAAATCTGGGTGGGGGTAGACTTTCCTTGGGAGGAAGTCCCCAGCCGAAGCCAGTTGACGACTATATGTCATTAAGTAAGGCGGTCGACCATCGCCCTACTCGACGATGAGCATTCACTTGCTCACCCCCGCGTGACTCTACACGGTTGTGGAACGCAGCGTATGCGCCCACTGGAGGAATTGCCCCTAACCCACGCGCACCCCCTTGTGTATCCAAACACTACGCATGGAAAACCCACAGGATTCCCCAACGACGGACTTGCACTTTCAAAGTGACTGTTTACTTTGATGCATTTATACGACTTGTCACTGCACCACCGCGCTCCATATTTCACGTGTATTGCTTTTTGCTTGACTCGGCGACCGATTGATCCCACATGCTTCTCAAGCTGTGCATAAGCTGGCCAAGTAGCATATCCATCTACTAGCTTGGTCGGGCAAGACGGTCGATCAGCAACATGTCGTATATAAAGTTTAAAGTATTTTAGACCAAGGGAATGCATTTGAGGAAAACAAAATGGTAAAAAAAAAAGATCCGACGGTCCATGTCAACCGAAGGGAAGCAGTTACGCGGTGACATTCGCTAATATATACTTACGTAGGTTTCTCAGCTATCACGGCAGCTCATTGACCTCATTCGATAAATAAAAGGTGGTTTCTCAGCTATCACGTCGGGGTTTTCAGCTCATTGACCTCGTTCGGATTCGCCTGATTTCTTCGGGGATCGCATCACTTCTTTCTTTCCCTTCCCTTCTTGCCATTACCCCTCCTGCCGCGTGATCTTGGTCAGAAGCCTCGTTTGCTGTTGTCCTGTGAAGAGGACGATGGGGCCTTCTGTCTTGTGCCCCTCTCTTGTCTTTCTATTCTGGGCGTTGGTGATGGTTTTTCTAGGGATTCCGTCCGTCCAATCTCTCCGCTTCGATCTTCCGTCGGGGCACACTAAGTGCATAGCGGAGGACATCAAGATCAATGCCATGACTGTCGGCCAATACAACGTCGTTAAGAATGAGGAAGGAGCATCTCTCCCGGACCACCAGAAGCTCACCGTCAGGGTAATCAACATTTAGAAAAGAACAAGCAGTGAATAGAAGATAAAAGCTCCATCATCCAGTTGCATCCCTTTGATCTAATGGGGAGTCGTTTTATTCTGAGCGATTGTGATCTAATTTCCATTTTCTGCCTCAATCCTTCATAGGTTACCTCTCCTTATGGTAATAGCGTTCACTTCTCCGATCTAGTGGAATCCGGCAATTTCGCGTTTACTTCGACGGAGGCAGGGGACTACATGGCTTGCTTCTGGGTCGCGGATCATAAGCCACCGACAACCGTAACAGTTGAGTTTGTTTGGAAGACAGGGGTCGCTGCCAAGGATTGGCCCAGTGTCGCCAAGAAAGGGCAAATCGATGTAAGAGATCTCTCGCCTAACTCTGTTTGTTTATTTTGCTTACAAGTCTGTCTGGGCATATTTCTGAGGTGTCGGCTTCTTCCATCCGGCCGGTTTTAGTTTATAACGTTCCGCTGTTCCTTTTGCGGTTTCTGTCCATTAAGATCCCCCGAAACATGAATTTCTCCAGGGATTTGTTGTGGTTTTACTGCAACCGAAATTGTGGCAGCTTTTCCTTTTGCTTTTTGTTTTCATCTTCATCTGAATTGCATGCTACGTTGTATTGGCCGTCCTCTTGTCAGTTCGCCAATGGCTTCACGTGTGCAGGTGTCTTCCACATACGAAAGGGTCACTTTGGTAAATCTTGATGTGAATTAGTCACTACCATCTCATGGTCTGCATATACGTGTAATCCCACTCTAAAGGGTTGTTTTTATTCATTGGTCTTGCTAGGAAACGTGTGATTAGTGAAGACATTTCGTCTGGATGAGATCTGTTTCCGGACTTATCTTACTCTTGAATAAATGGGTGTTTCGAGCAATCATCTTCGTGTGCTAGCAGCCTTAGGTAATAGATTTAGCATCTAGCAATGCTATGTCCTTTGGGTGAAATGCAACTATGGGGGGATAGATTACCATATCAGAAGTTCTCTAGAATGGCTTTAGAGTGTAATAAGTTCAAATGTAGAGTAGCCTTGAGAACTTATTGTGATCTCCATGCGCTCAATGAAAGGATCGGTACAGTTTTTTCATCTATGCACCAAAATCCTTTCTGTACCTCTCCACTTGCTGCTATAGGTGACTGATTGGTGGATGAAAAGGTATTTATGTGTTGTGGGAATATGATTTTTTCGGTGTGCGGTTACCATGGATGAATTCAACAAACATTTGGAACCTAGTTGGTTAATGATTTAGAAGTCCATATTGCATATATATGGGCATTTACTCCTCACCGGTATTGGATAGTATCTGGTGAACGGGTCCAACTCACATCAAGATTGAAGACACCATGAAACCCATAGAAGCAAAGTAATTTGGTGAGTTTTAATGAGCTTCATAATTGATTTTGTTGAACTTTTTCTTTAATAAAATTCAAAATTGTGAACCATGTCCCCGTAAGTGCTAGGCGCTGCCTAGCGAGCTTGGGAGGAACTAGCGACATCATGTGGTCCAAAACAAGCATAACAAACCAATGAAATTCATGATAACGTTACAATTATTCGACAAACATGTATTTCTTAATAGCATACACATGACTATCAACTTATCACCATGAAGCAATTCAAATTTTAAACACACTGTAAAACAAATTAAACATCTTATAACAATATAGTAAACACAAGTAAAAGTTCAAAACATCAACTTTAATGAATTAGAGCAATAATGTTTATATTATGGTGTAAAAGAAGCAAGTTTACAGTTTGATTTGCAATGTGATTGAGCATGCAAAAGCTTCTAATTTCCTTAAAATCAACTGTCTCTCCAAATCTATTTTCTAAAACATAAAAACCTAAAAAAAAACTTGAATTTACTATCTAACAAGAAAAGAAGGGAAGTCTTCAACATATTTTCCATGTCAGCATGATGTAAAACTGCCTTCCATTGTAATTCTAATGAACAAAGGAAAAGAAAATGTTACGAAGAATAGTACATGCACATTCAAAGGAATACAACCTCAAACTACATAAGAAGATCCAAAGTATCGCATATGAAGTGTATCTATCATATATATTGCACAAAAACAAAAGAACAAAAGGAAAAGTAAATACAGATTCTACATCAAATGACAGCAGTAGCAGCTGCAGAAGAAGAAGAAGAAGAATATCTGCCTCAAAAGAACTGAAGGAAAATAAAAGTTCAAAAAGCGAAAAAGACAAATTTCATATTGATAGCAGTTGGCTACCCTGGCTGCAGCTTTCACAAAAGTAATCCCAAACTCACGAACCTAGTGCTAATTACAGATTAGGGTAACCCTCCTTAGAGGTAAAGGCATTCCGCTAACATCAAATAGACCCATCAACCTTATTTATAAGTGGTCTCTGGGTCAGTCCAATAGACCTGATTGCGAGTCCAATATCCCAGTAGCTATCAATACTCCTTCCCTTAGGGTCCGTTTGATGTACAAGAAGAATTTAACACCGTAAATTTACCATGGTAAATTTTTCTGAAAAAATTTACAGGATGAAATTTTTCCGCACAGGAAGAATTTAACGTGATAAATTTAACCCTGTTTGATGCACATGGTAGAAAAATGAAGAGACTTTTTTCAGAACTGTTAGTAGAAGACCATAGTTCTTTGGGTTTTAAAAGAGGGAGACAAAAATCCCAACATATAGAATCCACAAAAACAGCACTATTCTAGTCTTTACAGCAAATATCAATAGTTAACTGCAAACTAGAAACCAGGTCCATCAAGTTACCATGATACTAGGGAATAACATACACCAAAATTGCATTGTACACAACACGCCTAAGAAAGCCCCTTAAGCTACACAAAATCCTCAACCATAACTGGAGCCTATCTACAAGAACTAGGAGTTTCCACACAGCTATCATCCCACCCAACTCCCCACATTCACCCAACTCCCCACTATCAACCACATTCTCCTTTTTTTCCCCCAACTCTACCAAGAATGGAGCATACGCCCTCCCCAATATCAACTCCTTCCAGTGACAGCTTAAGGGGCTTGCTGTGTACATGGTGTATATGTTCTGTGTACTCACAAATCCTCAGCAACCACGCAAGAAACAACACAAGGGAAGAATACCAACTTGCATTTTCAAATCTAACACAGTAACACCAAAAAGCCACAAACAGACTTCCCTTGCAGCCCTGCTGGAATCACACCAACGTCTACCTCAAACAAACAACACATTTTGTGAAACGCCTCTTCTTCAATAATGAGGAACAAAATATGAACAAGTAGAAGTAGAACAGAGCAGGAATAGAGAATTTGAGCAGGGCACCGAAAACAGCAATACAACGGGCAGAATAATAAACCAATTGCAGTAGAAATTGATGCTTGTACTGCCTTGTACTCCTTTCTACACATTCCTAACAGCAAAATGAAGTATGAACACACAGATTTTCCTCATAACAGAAACAAGCAAAAGGCATCAGCAAGAGCAAGAGCAAGAGAGAGAAAGGGAGACAGCGAGAGCAAGACAGAAAAAATTTTTGGGTGTTTCTGAAAGGGACACAGCGAGAGCAAGAGAGTAACCCTTACCAGTGGAGGAGCGGCGATTGTGGAGATGGCGAACCGGCGGAGCGGCGACGGTGGGAGCTCTGGCCCACACGAATACTGCGTCTTCCATGCCGGTGAGAAGGGAGATATTGTCGAATGTGAGGGAGGAAGAGTTCTCGACTGCGGAGGGAGGAGGAGACGGGTGAAATGAGGAAAAATCGAGGGCCCTAACGGCTCTCCAATTTGTCTCTGCTCAAAAGTCCGACCTGTGAGGTCGGACTTTTGAGCATGTGAAATTTCACCCGATCACGTAACAAAAAACGGGTGAAATTTCACGCCGTTTGATACGGCGTGAGATGGGCGGGTGAAATTTCACCCGCCCGTACATATTTCACCCCCCCTTCAAATTTAACCCGACAACCAAACGGGCCATTAATAAACACCTTGTCCTCAATGTGTGAGTGGCTGAGGACAGACCTCCTTCATCCCTATATCATTGCTGTCATCTTTACTTGATCCTACTTCTCCAACATGGTACTTATATTTGACAATAAACCTTGTAATGCAGAATCCTTCATGCCCTTTTCTAGCACTTGACATGCGGCCTTTGCCTTAAGTTCTGTGTTCCCATGACCTTTAGGAGCAGCCCTTATTGTTCTTCCCATCATCCCATTAGGCTGCACAGGCCTCTCATTCGTGAACCCCTGTGCCTCATCCCACCATCTTGCTCAGATAGTATGTCAACCATGTAGGCATATTGTTCTTCGCTGCGCATACTTCCCGCTCATCATTCTTGGATCCCAAATGAGAAATACCCTTATGTTCATGATAAATCTGCAGAGGAGCATCCTTGATCCTACCAACCATAGCATCCACTTCCCATTTGGACAATTATCTCCTTCCTTCCGACTGATCACCAGATTCTGTCCATAACTTAGACTTGGATCCATTGATTCCATTCACAAAAGTAAAAGCGACATAAGCATTTGGTTGGATGCAACGGAGACAAAGATGGATGCACATGCAGAGTAACCAAAGCTTAAAAAGCCACCAGATCCAGGACAAACACTTTGGACCAAAATTGCAAATTCAGTTGGAAGTATAGGCGTCCTATCCTTTGGAAATAAAATTTGCCGCTGAAGCATGACCACCAATAATCCCTTGAAAAGTGATACAAAACCTTCATTCTCTGTCTACACAAGTCTCCTCTTGGCTATGGAGCTTCCCATTGTGCAGCCAGCAGACTGATGGTCGACCCCACTGTATTCTTCATACCCATCCACTTCAAGTCTGCTGTGAAGCTGCTCCACTTCCAAAGGAGTGTGCCACATGGAAGTTATTCTACCCCAATGCCAGGGCACTATTTTAAGAGCTCTTTTCTAAGAGCTCTATTCCTGCCCGTCCAATGAACTGAGTACTTAGGATGTCTGCTTCTTTCTCTATAAGATTTTCTATGTTTGGTAAGCATTTAGCATGTCCCATAGCTGCTTCTTGGAACTCTTGGATAATGGATATACTGAAGGCATGATGATTTGCAATTCCTCTCCATCAATACCAGTACTCTCAAGTCTCAACCTCTGGATCAATAAATACACGTGAAGTGCACATCTTCATCTCTCCCTTGATGTTCCAGCTCTGGGCGCTTTGTTTGTAAAAACTGTAGAGTTCAGTTCGGCTCTATAAATGGGACAAAAGATAATTTTGCATAAACCATATCTCACACCATCATCCTCAAATAGAACACCTTCTCTCTTCCAAATTCATCTAATGCCACGATATCAACAGCAAATTCATAAACTGCTAGTATAGACAATGTATCTCGACAGGAAGCCGACGTAACCAGTTTAGATCAGGTTAACAACAGAAAAATGACGATTAATGAGCAACAAATGATAGAGAGAACAACTAAGAATCTCATGACAGACCAGAACTTGGTTCTGGTCAGATGTGGGCCAGTTTTAATTCAGGTAGCTCAACAGAGTTAAAACACCTAAACACGAGGCACTGCATCCAGAACTGAAACAAGTGCAAGACCTGATCAAGCCTGCTGTAAACCATGGTAACTCCACAGTTTGTTTTACTCAGTTTCACAAACGAACCCTCAGATTTGTTCTCCACAACTATCTGGTTATTTGATGTCACCAGAAAATAGTTATCCTGCTCGCGTTATTTGATGCTCCTAATGAAGTTCCACGTCAAATCTGAAGCTGTTACACCATGTGAACAAGAAGAAAATCATTTCTGTAAAGAATTTGCCACTGCCTCATCCCAGATATGATCCCTGCTATTTATTTTTTCCATTTTGAAATCTACATTATAATAGAGGACTAGAACCAAGAGAGAAAAAGGAAGAAAGAAGAAGAAAAGAGAAAGAAAAGGAGGCATGGGACAAAGAGAGGGAGAGAGAGAGAGAGAAAGAGAGGGAGAGTCATCAACTTCATTATGCCTCTACTCTCCCTTTAAATAAAGATTAGGGTTAAGAAAAATATCACATATGTATGCATACTTTATGAAAATTATACGTAATTACCCATAACTAAAAGCATGTTGCCTTATAACACTCCTTTGAACTGATTTCACATTATTCTATAGAAAACTAGTGACCTAAGGTTTTAGTCCAAGGAAGTGAATCCATGTTTAGCAAGTCATCCACAAAAGTTACATGATAAGAGAATCTGCTTGCAGAAACTACGGAGTATGGAGAGACTATACGGGCGGGTTTGCATACTCAAAGGCTTAAAAAATGTATAGTTTCTTGATTTGAAAGATAGAACTTCATTTTCACCATTACACAATCATTATAAGTTATTTTTTTATAGAAAAATCCATAGGAAGATAAAGACGATATTTACTTCAAGTTTTCGTGTTTTTGACCATCCATGTTTATTTTCTTTATAATGTCACGTAGGTTCTTGATTTTGATCCAAAAATTCCATGTAATATAATTTTCTTTTCTATGGCTTTCCCTAATCTGATTCTCTGACCAGTGATTTTGCGTCCGACAATTGCTAGATAAGGAGAGAAGCCAAGTCATGCAGACACTTCAAGCAGTTACTGCACCCGAGTTTTGGGCGTGGGTGCACTAACTAAATAATTTGTTTTCTGTTTTGTTGAACAGATGATAAAATCATAACTTGTTAATTGCTAATTTTCTTGTTTGGCTTTGCATGTCATATGTACATATGCATATGAATATGTGTGTATGTATGTGCATATATATATATATATATATATATATATATATATATATATATCCTTCTTGCACCCATACCCATGTTTCTCTGTAAAATACTGCACTAGCACCTGTGTGATATAGAAAGAAGGTTGTATCCATGGTTGGTTATTTGGAACCACATATAAGTTAAATTTTATTTCAAATACATCTAACTTTTGGCACCTGAAGAAATTTTTTGAATCTTCAAAACTCTTTTAAAATTTCAATGTTTTTAATTTTCAATTGATTTTGTTGGTGGAAACAAAATTTGAGTTGGTGTTTTGCATACATTTGGAAAGAAATGAGTTAGTGGGCTCATGAAAGGACTCCCTCAAATCTAAGAGCCAAAAAGTCATAGTGTGATTCAGAGAACCATGACACCAGCAGTGGAACTTCCCTTTAACAAAGGTTGGAGTGCTTGAAGAAGTTGGGAATGTGATAGACCTCCAGAAATGGTTCTTCTTTGTTGTTCTCCACCTAGGCAACTTTCTTCTCTTTTCCTCTCAACTTAGGACTTCTAGGTCTAGTTCAGCTTTCTTCAATAATCAAATCACTTTTCTTGTAATAATCTTTCATTATTTAGCTTAATGAAATGAGGGGGTTTGTAGGTGTCAACACGATGCTCAGATATGGAAGCAATAAGTACATAATCTTCTTTGTTCTTGATATTCATTGTCATTTTGTCTTTGATGATGAACTGAAAGCTTAGGGAATGGAGGCTCAGTCACACGGGTGCGCCAACTATGGTGGCGCACCCGCACCCACATCAGTGCGGGTGCGGGTGCTGGTGCTAGTGCTGCCCGACACAGCGGAAATGAGTTTTGGCCGTTTTGAAAACGTTTTGGCTGAGTCTTCATTGATATATCGATTCAAGGTAACCTTGATAAAACAAAGTTTAAAAATATTGACAAATAAAATTACTTATATAACAAATAACATATATATATATATATATGTATATATATACTTATATATTTATTTATATGCTCTCGCCGCAACCGCACCCAATTTTTTTTGAACTTGCCACATCCTACACCGGCACCAGCACCCCACCCTGCACCCATGTGACATAGAATAGAGGGTTCTCTACTTTATGGAGATAACCACACATGATTATAATTCTTTTTGACCCCAATAAAAAAAAACTCATAGAAAGTGCTCTTTCTTGAATTTGCTTTTAAAGTCATATACCTTTGCACTTTCCTACTTAGGTTCAAGAAGGTCATGTTGTTCCATAGCTGGGTCAAGGCACTATGATATTCACAAATAGTTTTATTTCCTTGTTGCATGTTTATAATTTTTTTATTGGAAGTTGCATTTATGGGCAATATTTTTTGAGACATGGACACATATATTGTTTATGGGTATTGTGCGCAACGTACTTCTCAAGTATAATACAACAAAGTTGTATTTATCTAGAAAATCTCGACAAATTTTCAAAAAAATAAAAAATCATAAAAATTAGCTAAAAATAAAATAACTGAGAAACTAATTAGAGCCATTCAAAAATTATTAGATTACCAATAAACGAAAATTGAAAAAATGGAAACTAATAGTCTGACAAATACATAACTAACAACAGTTGATAGCTGTTGAAGCATGTAAAGATGGGTCTTGGAACCGGGTCTGGGTCCAGACCCGATCCAGCTTGTAGCCCTTGTTGGGCCTTACATAAAGACTTTTAACCCTAATTTCTGAAGTGAATGAAGTTTTAAGAGAGAGAGAGTCTGGCGGCTAGTGGGCACCAGACCTCCTCACCCGTGGTTTTTCTCCCTCTCGTTGAGGGTTTTCCACGTTACATTCGTGTTCTTCTCGCTTTTACTGTTTCTACATGGTATCAGAGCCGTGACTAGTTTGTGAAACTTTTTGCCGGCTGTGAAGTTCTGGCTCTGACCTTTCCATCGCTTGCTGCTCTTATTCCGCCGTCGCCGTTTCCATTGTTGCTGCCGATTCCGGCTGCTTTTGCTGCTGGTTTCTGGCTGCAGCCCAGCATCGTTGCCCAGCTCCGCCTTCTCTGCCGTCGCCCTAAGTCCCAGTCGCTCAGCATCTGTCAGCACCTAGCGTCGTCCATCGCTCAACGCTCACCGTCGCCCGCCATTTTGTGCTCTGTTGCTGTTGCCCGAGGCCTCCCTTGCTGTTTGCCGTCGTCTAGTGTGTGTCGGTTGCTGCTGTTCTCTTCCTGCTCGTGAAGCCCATGGAGATCTGTCGCACTGATCTGTTAGCTCCCTGCGTCACCACCCAGCATCGTCCCGTCTGCTGTTCCTGGTTGCCGTTTGCTGTTCCTTCTTTGTCCCTGTTTCTTGGTTAGGCCTTTTTTGCTTTGGTGAACCCGACATGGTGGCGGATTCTCATATGAGGGAGTAGATTATTGACAGTGGTGCTACCCACTACATGACTGGCGATCCTAAGGTCTTTCATGGGTATAAGCTTTCGTCAGGAAGGAACGGGTGTCTCTTGCCGATGGTTCCTCTATTTTTGTGGCTGAAAAAGAGTGTCTCTCACTTTTGAACAAGTTCTTAGTCCACAATGCTCTACATGTTCTTCATCTTCCCTTGAACCTCTTGTCGGTTAGCAAGATTACAAAAGAGTTGAATTGTGAACTTATTTTTTCTGCTGATTGCGTTCTGCAGGACTTGGTGACAGGGTAGAGGATTGGGATTGGTTTGTTTTCTGAAGGGCTATATCGTTTTCCTATGCGTGCCACTACTGCCCTCATGACAACCGCTAGCAAAACAACGAAGAGTAGAGAGGACTCCCTTCAATCGATTATGCGTTGGCATGAGCGCCTTGGACACCTTCCTTTTGGAATTCTAAGACAGTTATTTCCTGATTTGTGTTCCAGGTTAGATATGACTATGGTGTCTTGTGATGTCTGTCACCTGGCCAAACATGTTAGGGCTTCATACCCTGTGCCTATCCATCGTTCTAACGAGGTGTTTGCCATGATTCACTCTGATGTGTTGGGGCCTTCGGGAATTTCTTCTTGTCATGGTTTTCAGTATTTTATCACCTTTATAGATGATTGTTCTCGTAACACTATTGTTTATTTGCTAAAAGACCGTAGTGAAGTTCCTACTGTCATAGAGACTTTCATTGCTTATGTGGAAACTCAATATGGAGCATCTGTTAAGACCTTTCGGTCTTGACAATGCTCGTGAGTATACGTGCCAGTCTGTTGATAGCTTCTTTCGAAAAAAGGTAATTGTTCATGAGACTTCTTGTAGTTATACTCCTCTTTAAAATGGAGTTGCTGAACGAAAGAATCGCCAATTACTGAATATGACTCGGGCACTTCTTGTGTAACGTCATGTTCCAAAAAAATATTGGGGGGATGCTGTGTTGACCAGTGCGTATCTAATTAACCGTATGCCTAGTCGTGTGTTGAATGGGCAGACACCTCACTCTATGTTACCGGGGAGTTGTGAACCTTTCTCTCTTCCCCTAGAGTCTTTGAATGTGTTTGTTTTATTCACAATCATAGTCCTAATATTAAAAAACTTGATCCTAAGTCGATTAAGGGCGTTTTTCTAAGTTATTCCCCCACTCAAAAAGGATATAAGTGTCGAGACCCTTCCACAGGTCGTGCCTATATTACCAAAGATGTCACCTTCTTGGAACATGCTTCATATTTTGACGAAAATTCTCTTCAGGGGGAGAGGTCTACAATGAGATTAGACTTTAGAGTATTCTCCCAATCAAGAGATTCAGTTTACAGATTTTTTGGAATACAAGAATGAAGAGATTGAAGTTACTAACCCTTTAGAGCACAATGAGGATGATGGATGTTCAACTGTGAATAAGGAGGAACATGATCGTTTGTTTGGGCAGGTTTACTCTAGGCGAAAGTTGCATGCGGCAGGACCCACTGATGAAGCTGACGAAGCGATGCCCTTTGGTGACAAAATCCTACTCCAAATCCTAATGCTACTCTTTCCCTGGATGACCCAAGTCGTGCCCAAGAGATGTCAGTTGAAGGTACTCAGGCAAAGGCTAAAAGTGAAGATTTACCCATTGCTCTTAGAAAGGGTGTCAGGTCATGTACTCAACACCCTATTGGTAATTTCATATCTTATTCTAGACTGAGCAAGGATTACAAGTGTTTTGTATCTTCTCTTTCTTTGGCTGTGATTCCCAGGACTGTTGCTGAAGCTCAAGGTGACTCCAAGTGGGCTAATGCGATGCAACAAGAAATGGAAGCCCTGAGAAGAAACATGATATGGGAAGTTGTAAAGATCCCTGAGGCAGCTCACTTGGTTGGATCCAAGTGGGTCTGCACCATCAAATACAAACCAGATGGAAGTGTTGAAAGATACAAAGCTCGTCTTGTGGCCAAGGGTTTAGTCAGAAATATGTGATTGATTACTTGGAGACCTTTGCTTCAGTTGCGACAATGAAGATAGTTAGAGTTGTTATTTCCCTAGCTGTGATGAAGGAGTGGAGGATGAACCAACTGGATGTTAAGAATGCATTTCTCAATGACGATCTCGAAAAGGAGGTGTATATGAGTATGCCCCCAAGATATGAAGAACCAGAAAAATGCTGTCAACTAAAAAATGCTTTATATGGCCTCAAGCAATCGCCCGGAGCATGGTTCAAATGACTCAGACGAGTAATGCAACATTATGACTACAATCAAGGGAATGGAGACCACACTCTGTTTGTGAAGAGGAAAGAAAGGAAAGTCACTTTGTTACTTGTTTGTGGATGACATGATTGTTACAGGTAATGATGAGGATGAAATCACAAAGCTAAAAGTGTTACTAGCTACCGAATTTGATCTCAAGGATCTTGGTAAACTGAGGTACTTTCTTGGTATTGAGATTGCTAGGTCTAGTACCGGCCTTGTGTTAAATCAACGGAAATACACACTAGATCTATTGGAGGAGACTGGTAAGCTGGGGTGTAGACTAGCTTCTACTCCTCTTGATGCTAGGCACAAGTTGAGCCTTAGAGATGGGGAGTTGCTCTGTGAAGAAGCCAAAGGAAGATATCAACGTCTTGTTAAGTTGATTTATCTTACCCTCACTCGACCAGATTTCACTTTTGCTGTGAATGTACTGAGTCAATTCATGCATGTCCCGACTGATGCACACTTTGAAGGCTGTGGATAGAATATTGTGCTATTTGAAGAGGAATCTTGAAACAAGAGACTGTTGAGATCGAAGAGTATTTCGATGTTGACTGGGCAGGTTGTGTTGATACTAGAAGGTCTACCTCAGGGTACTGTGTCTACTTGGGAGCAAACCTTGTTATCTGGAGAAGCAAGAGGCAAGATGTGTGTTCTCGATCTAGTGCAGAGGTTGAGTATAGAGCTATTGCTATGAGAGTTTCAGAGTTACTATGGCTGAAAATATTGCTAGCTGATATCGGGATAGAGATTGGAGGACCTGTAAAGATGTACTGTGACAACAAGTCTGCAATCAACCTGACCAATAACCCTGTACTACATGATAGAACAAAGCATGTTGAGATTGATCGCCACTTTATCCGTGAGAGGATTGATGCTAAAGAGTTAATCTTACCTTAATGTTCTGTCTAAAGCTCTATCTTCAACTTCTTTTGAGAGAAATGTATCCAAGTTGGACATGTTTGATATGTATGCCCAACTTGAGGGGGAGTGTTGAAGCATGTAAATATGGGTCTTGGGATCGGGTGTAGGTCCAAACCCGATCCAACTTGTAGCCCTTGTTGGGCCTTACTTAAAGACTTGTAACCCTAATTTCTGGAGTGAATGAAGTTTTAAGAGAGAGAGAGTCTGGCGGCTAGTGGGCACCAGAGATGGTGTCTGGGTGTTAGGAGCAGAACGGCCAAGAGGGCGGCTCGTTGAGACAGATAGGGTAAGAGGCCCAACGTGGAAAAGGATCGTCTAGGAGGGCAAGTGCCCTTAGTGTTGACATAACTCGAGGGAAGGAGCATGGAGCACAGGTTGGCAACACATCTTGGAAATTTGAGACTTAGTGGTCGTCGGATACGTTCCAGGCTTTACTAAGGAAAAGTGCAAACAGTGACAGAAAAGTGTGAAGAAACAAGGAATGGACTAGAGGCAAAACACCCGATAGACAAGTAGCCGCCAATCAAACGGATGGGTCTTGGGACCGGGTCTGGGTCCAGACCCGATCCAGCTTGTAGCCTTTGTTGGGCCTTACTTAAAGACTTGTAACCTTAATTTCTGGAGTGAATGAAGTTTTAAGAGAGAGAGAAAGTCTGGCGGCTAGTGGGCTCCAGACCTCCTCACCCGTGGTTTTTCTCCCTCTCGTTGAGGGTTTTCCACATTACATCCGTGTTCTTCTCGCTTTTACTGTTTCTACAATAGCTTTCATGGCTTTACAACACAAATTAACTCACTTTTCAGTTAAAAAAGAAAAAAACAAGCTGTTCTCTTTTTCCCCATGATATGAAGTTATCTTCTTCATTTGTTATATGTCCGCATGTTGAAGTTCTTTATCGTCCACTTTCATTGTTATTTTCTTTGAAATCTGAAAACAAGTTTTCTGTCTCAGTATTTAAATTTTCTTATTCAGAAAATGGGTTCATATGCTCTATGCAGATAGGTTTTGCATTTATCTTCTTCAATTTTGGAGCCATGCTTTGCAAATGCATATTCACTCCAATGAAGACTAAATTTGTTAAGCTTTATGGTGCAAGATTATTTCTTTTCTAGGTGTTAGCAGCATCAAATGCAGTCTAATTTCTTTCACAAGCTAAAACACTGTGTGGCTGACTTAAAATTTTAATTGCGATACCTTGAAGCATGAGAACAGAAGAACTGAATGTCTTCTACAAAACCTCTAATATAATTTACAAAAACAAAATTTAGAAATACAACCAATCATCAATGTTGAAAACTAAACAATAAACCTAATAAAATGAGATGCTTACATGGATGTGCAGTGTGAAAGAGGGAGTTTGAGAAAACAAGAAAGGGAGACAGGCAGAGAACATGAGAGAAAGAGCGATAGAAGGGAAGAGAGAAGGAGGGAGAACGAGTGAGAAGAGGCGAGGAAGGAAGAGAGAAAACGAGAGAGGGAGAGATAGAGAAGAATGGTGGAGAAGCTGAGCAAAATAGTAGTTGTCAGCAGGCAGCTAAGCATGATTATATTTCAGCCTTAGGGTTCCCAGTGATAGATAGAAGTTAGATTCCTTTTCTTGATTATATCATTATGCATTGCATATCATGTAGAAAGTAGCCATTACATTTATTTCCAGCTCATTTTATTGGTTTTATAATTCACAATTTTATCCTAACCATTAGATTTTAAATTGTGCTAGAAAGTTACTGTCTTCTCCTCTTCTCCTAAAGCAGGGGGTGGCATAGCAGTCATGGTCAACCCTTGTGAAACAATGTAGGATCTCTATTATGATATTTAACCAACTCATTAGCTATTTCTGAATAATCCTCATTAGGAAGAAGTTTTCTTGTCAGTATGTCGAAACCTCACGAACTTATTAATCTATTTTTACCAATCTATTCCAAAATAAATGGAGATTTAGATAAGTAGCTGCAACATGTACTGGATTATGCAAGTTGTTCCATCTCCTAACAATTATCTTCTAGTTTGACTTGTTTTTCTTTCTTGTCAAGTGCCTCATATAAATATCTCATAGTAGCTCCTTCTCCATCTACCGTTTCCGATACTTTCACCAATGGTTCAACAAACATGATTACTTCTTTTCTCATTTTCCAAAAATATTCATTGAGTAAGACATTTTAGCTCTCTTACATCATTTTTGTCCAGTTTTTCTACATGTCTCCATTCATTAGAGGCAACTATGAACCTCAAATTTTCTTCCTATTTTAAAATAAAATATAAACAAATGAAATGGGAATTGTTGTTGCACCGTTCTCTTCAACTTCTTTTCCTTAGTATAAGTTCTCATTATAGCTAAAGCCTGTTGCTTATTGTATATGAATTTTACAACTTGTCTACCTTTGTAGCCTTTGCTCATGATAGTTGCCACATTTTCCAAAGTACCAATATCTTCAAGCACTTAAATCAATGCAATGAGCTGTAAAAATATTTGGATACCATGTTAATCAGCCGTCAAACTGGTTCAACTAGATCAATAATTAGTTCAAAGAACAACACGACCAGCAAAACTGAATCTTGAACTTTATTAATCAAGAAATACCTCTCAAACAATGGCACACAGGCCATGCATTACAAGGGAACACAATATCATATATATGGACGAGATAAGAGAGGAGTGAGGGAACTAGCTTTTGGGCAGATCCCAACAGCTAGTTTTAGTTCAGCTATAAAACCAGTGTCTGCTTTGGACCGTTGGATTTGTTAAGGCAGCCTGTAAAACACCTGCTTCTGTCTCTCTCTCTCTCTCTCTCTCTCTCTCTCTCTCTCTCACACACACACACACACACACACCTGATCATTTTTCTGTCAAATGTAAACCCACTAAGAACTTAGTAGTTGTGCACCTCAATTCAGACACTGTCATTTCGTATTTCCCTCGATTTCTTTGCCATTGTTCCTTCTTTCTCACACTTTTTTTTTTCTTTCTTTAACAGCCTCCAATGACCTGCCCTACCATCATTACCTGTTCATCGTGCAGGCTGAGGCTGCAGCATCCTTGAACCTTCCCATTTCCCTTGCCTCGTATGATCCTTGGCAGACTTTTGTTTTTCCACTGTTATTATCAGGCTCTCCTCGAGCCTTGTGCTTCTTATTGATCACAAGTTGTGGGCAGGGAGACCACATAAATGGAAAAGGTGTCGGGAGTGGCTCTAGAAAGATATGGAACATCCGAATTCAAGATAGCTGCCCTAGGACAGGCAAGCATATGGGTGACAGGATTTACCAATCCTTTATGTGCGTGACAGGATTCACTTATTCTAACGGAGTGCCTTGGTTTCCCAGCAGAGGGGAACTGCCCCTTTCTTTTGTAGTTGTAAAGGTCTTAGAAAGTTAAGGATCGGCCAGAAACTCACTATTTATATAAACCCCAGAGTATTGAAAGCTATCTTGAATTGAAATGCCTTTAGATGTATGGAGAGTTCTATTGTTCTTACACCCCACTGTCATCAGTATTGAAATGCTTATTATTGTATGGAGAGTTCTATTACCTGTCATAGGTGATAGCAAAGACAAGTGGCATCAGTGGTATAAAAGCATGGTGGCATCTAGATGCATTTTAACTACGAAAATAAGTATCGTAACTTGCCATATGCCTTTACATAAAGGCTAGCAGCACAACTTGAATCCTGAAAGAGGTATCAATGGGGATGGAAGTGTGTGAGAAACTAATAAAATATGATGGAACAATGATATGGAACAAGGGTATTATATTAAATCACTGTCTTTGAGCAAATTTTGGTGGGATCTTTCTTTCTTTCTCTCATTCCTTCCATTTATACAGACCTTCAAAACTTTGAATGGGACTGTCACTGGTATTAGGCCACAATTTGAGTCATTGATCCAGCTTGCTGAATCACCAGATAGGTAGTCCCTTCTATGAAAATAAGACTATAATATTTAACTGGGTGCCTTTTTTGGGAGCTAAGTTATACATAACTGTGGTGAAAAGTGGAAAAGCTTTCTGGGTCTGAAACTTTGATTTATGTCTGACCCCTCTTTTACCTTGTAAATTGATTAGTGGAAGATCTTTCTCAATATTTCTATTACATGGCTCTTGTATTCAGTTTCAAGCGCTATGCAGAACTGATGTAGTTTTCTGCCTGGGTCATTGTGAGGCACAAAAAATGTTAATGGAAATTTTAAATTATTCATCTGTTGAAATGATAATGATGTTATGGTTATGAGATGCTTGCTCCATTTTGTTGGCAATATTAAGTTTCTTGAGGTATATTTTTACGTGATGCTCTAAATAAAAAATTGCAACAATGTAGTGCATTTGGCAAAAACATGCAGTTTATGAATGCTGTTGCAAGCTCCCTAGGGACCTGTCGTTGAACTGTGGTACATCACTCAAAAGTTGATGCCTTTTGCTTCAGGTTATGGAGATGGAATTGAAAAAGTTGGAAGAGACTGTCCAATCGATCCATGAAGAGATGTTCTATTTGAGAACAAGGTACCTGTGTTTGATTTAGTTGTTGTTCTTGGATGCTTGCATGTTTGAGAAACTTGCCTGTGTTTGGTGGGCTATAAGAACTAGACTTTAAACTGAAGTGCTTTATTATTATTATTAGAGATACAAATTAACCCCTCAAAGCTTTACGCATTTACAGTTAACTGCCTAAGTTTTGAGAAATTACAAATACCTGCTTAACTTTATAAAATAATTTACTAACGCATTCATGAAAAAAGAACATTAGGATATATTTAAGAAGACCATTGTACTCTAATGAAAAAGAAAATATGTTTAAATACACAGCTCCTTACAATTTACATTTGTTGCTAGTCTCTCTTTGATGTCTCCTTTTTTTTTTCTTTTGTGGGATTGTAGAGGTAAAAAACGAGAGAGAGAGAGATGTGAAATTGTGAAGAAGTGGACGGTTTGTGAAATTTCTTTTTGGAAAGAATCTGTCTTTAGTGTGAAGGGTAAAATAATCTTTTAATAATATACTAATATTTTTCATTCATGAAGTCTTGTTTGTGGATTAATTTAGTAAGTTAGGTGGTTACGTGTAATTTGAAAAAGTTGAATACATCAGATGTTGAGCAGTTATTTGTAAATTTCTTTTATGATATTATTATTATATTAACAATAATAAAACTAGCTATGATTTTATTATTATGAATATTTATACATCTCATTTATTTTTTGCTGGGTGCTTAGAGAGGAGGAGATGCAGGAGCTTAACAGAAACACAAACTCAAAAATGGCCTCATTGAGCTTCCTCTCTCTCATCATCTGCTTGGCAGTGGCGGGTCTGCAGCTATGGCATTTGAAAACCTTCTTTGAGAGAAAGAAGCTGCTTTAGTTTTGCAGGGGTTTGCCTCCAGCTCGTGTTGTAATGCTGCTGCGCTGTATAACTTATTGGAATTTTTTTTTTGGTCCATTCTCACTTGCCATTATGTATGCTATTGCTTTGCATAGAAAAAATTTTACACATTAAACTATTTTGCGGGATATTAATGAAACTTCTTACTAGAAATGTCAAAACTTCTGATAGAGAGTGTCATTCAGACTTTTCATATGCGCATGGATTTTTAGAGATCGTGTATAAACTTCTCAATGCCCAGTTAATGTGATTACACATGAATGATTGGATAAGAGAGTGGATTTTGTCGCATCTGATGGCCCTAAGAGAAGATTCAGAACTAATTGTAGTTTTCGTTTGTAGTAATTTTTTAAGGTCCTCAGCCAGGTAGGAATAAGCTATTTGTGGACTTTGGTACCACAGAAGAATGTGATTATGATGTATATCTACGACCATTTGCTGAACTAGAGCCTTGAAGTATCCTCCAACCTTGATTGGAGGTAAGGATGTCCGTCACTCGGTTTTCAACTTTCATTTTATTTCCTTTTTTTTTTCTTTTTTTTTTTCTAGATTAGGCAGATGCCTACCAAATTATATCCAACAGATAGGTACTCTTGGTTATTTAACTCGTTTTGCTCAAGGTTCACCAAGGAAGAAGGGGAAAACTGATTGTGTGTGCAGCCTGCTCTTGATTCAGCCGACTTCCGCGGTGCTGTCTGAGTGGAAGCTGGTGGTTCGAACCAGGATGATGGTTTACTAAAATTTGGGTATCAAGTTCGACCCCTTCTCTCGGTCTCAAGCTTGGAACTTAAAGATATTTGCCGTTAATTTGTAGTGAACGCTTTTGTTGGTTTTTCTTTTCAAGCTGAGATTTCTCGTCGGTTCATTAATAAAAACATCTCGCTCTGAGATTAAGATAGTTAAATGTGTATGTGATCCGTTCTGACCATAAGACAATAGCAATGGCAAATCAAAAGATTGGGAATTTCAATTGGCCCTGCATAGAAGCAAATGAACGAGAAAGAGAACAATTTTGTCGTTGAAACGTCACATGCTCTTTAGCCGCAAAGCCGCAGCAAACCCGTGGAAATACGTTGTTTTGGGGGAAAATGATGCTATAAAGGGAGCTTATGGGGACTGGGAAGCATCAGAATGGGAATGCAAATGGATTAGCTTTTACTGGATGCCTATCATTCCATCTCGCTGATGTGCTTGAAGGCTGTTCTGCATTAAAAATCTACGTCACTTGGAATTAGTGATGGATTTAGAGCAAGAGGAAAAAAGAAAAAGACAAAAAAAAAAAAAGGATGATTAGTAAAATTGTTACTCGGGTTGGGGGTGAAAATTAAATGAGCTTTGGAGTCAGATTTGACTTCAAATGCTGTCAATAAAAATAAATAAAGTTCAGCAAGTTAGTTTGAACTGATGACACCAATCAAAAGCTTGAACATGGAAGGAAGACTACCGGGCCAAAGAATTAATAAAAAGTTTGTTGTCAAATTACCTATAGAAATTTCTGCAGAAAAGAAAGCCCTAATATTACACTCCAAATCCTATGTAAGCATCCCCAATTTTCCACGTTCTCATTTTTCGTATTGTACGCCTACTCTATCCATTTTCAAATCGTTTTCCGACAGTAATCTAACTGTTTCAATTCCATGATGGCCCTTCACCTGGAAACAACTGCCTTTTCTATCCCACCTCCATTTAGGCTTGTGTCAATCCTAAGGAAGCCTTAGAAATCAATTAGTCAAGGGAAATTCAACCTCAATTAAGATTGATGTAGGTTCATCTTAGTTACAGGCAGTGACATTTATAGGTCGCCTGTCTCCAGCACTAGCTAGCTCAATTGACCATAATTTCCTATGAAATTATCTGATTATATATAGTTCTATTCTGCATCACTAGCCCAGGACAAACTCAAATCAAGTATTCAATTTATCTTAGTTCCCCATAACTTATAGAATAAGTTTCGGTGAAAACTTATTCTGGCCATGTCGGTGCGTCATTCCCACTTCACTCAATGAGGGTTAGAGTTCATTTTTTAGCACAACTGAGGGTAGTCAACTCAGTCCAAGCTTTGAAACATACTCCATTTACCGTAGTCTCAGTGTGGATTGATTTCATGTGCCCCAGATCATGTAGTTCAATTCAATTTTTCTTCAATTGCTTACATCACTCACTTCACTCTTAGTGTCATTTGCAGCCTATTTTATTTGGAACATTATAAAAATTTTCATCTTCTTTCAACAAACTCATGTCTAGGAAGTCCTTACTTGGGTCCCCTAGTCTCATCTAGAGAATCTCAAGAAATCTGACAACAAACCTAGCAACGCACCGATTCAGCTATGAGCTAAGGAAGGAAATCCCCTAGGTAAAATCAAATGCAACTTCCCTACGAAAATAAAGGAGAAAATATCTCCTCAATTTGTAAAGCATGCAGCGTGAAATCGCTTGATAGTGGAAGTCTCACCGTGATGCTGGTAGAGTGCTGAGGCATCTCGTGGATGTAGGAGGAATCTCCGAACGACGTTAATTTTGTGTTTTCATGCTCTCTGTCCCTCTACTTTTCCCTCATTTGGTATCAAAGTTCATACTTCAGCTTTGCTCGAGCTCTGCGTGATCTCAGGGCTGGCATGTTGGGTTTGTGATTAGACATGTCCAAAGTACCTCTTTCCCTCTTCACACAGCTGCACCGACTAATCTCCAACATTTCCTGACTGTCAAATTGACGTTGGAAAATTTGTTATTGTAGGAATCTCCATTTATCCCACTTTGTTATCTTATGATCTTTATGGCTTTGTCGATGGTACCAAAATTTGTCCAAGGCAATATGTGGCTTTCTCTCCCGCAGCCAACTATGTTCAAGCTAGCAGGGAAAACTTTAACAATCGCAGCAACAATAATGTCCAAAGAGGACGTGGCCATGGCCATGGGCGTTTGGACTATTATTGGAAAGGGTATATTGTGTATCAATACTGCAACAAAGTTAGTCTTAGTGTTAAGACCTGCTCCAAGATTGCTAAGAATGAAGCCTTAGTATGAGCATTACTAACTCTAATGAGACGTCATCTAATGTGCAAGGTTTCCATGCAGCCCCTCACATGATGGAAGATAGTATCTTAGCTGGTTCCCCAACACTGGCGCCAGCCATTACATCACAAACTCCTTCATACTATGTCAATTCATGAACTATGTGCAGGGAGAGAGTAAAAGTTTGTGATGTTACAGGTGTGTCTGTAAAACATCTCGAATAAGCTCTCTTTAATCTTCCCCATGCCACTGTTGCTTTGCGTGATACTTTTCATGCTATAAAATAGTTTACAGTCTTCTATCTCAATAGATTCTACAAGTTTGAATTTACTTCTGATTCTTGAATGGTTAATAAGGACCTTCTTCAAGGAAAGAGTAGGAACAGGCTCAATGATCTTCGCCTACCACAACTTGCTTCAAAGGAAGATTATCAACTAAAACAGACGTTCTATGGAAAAAAGACTTCGCTTGATAAATGGCGTGCTAGATTAGACCATCCAACCAAGAAAACTGTTAAATAAATTTTATTGAACTCTAAACTTCCTTTCATGGAGATGCAATCCATTTTATGATTTGTGATGCTTGTCGATGTGTTAAAATGCATGCTCTTCTTTTTGGGAACATGAAGCCAAAGTTCCTCTTGAAGTTGTCCATTTTAACGTGTAGGGGCTACCACCCTTGGTTAATAAAGGTAAGTACTATTATTATGTGTTGCTTATGGAAGAATTTTCTAGATACACTTGGGTCCATTTTCTTGCTCACAAATCCGATATTGAATGGGCATTCAAAGTGTTTTAAGCAAAAGTTGAAAATTTGTGGCTCCAAAAAAAAAAAAATTTCATTCACATGATAGGGGAGAGTTCATGTCCCTTCAAAATTTTTTTCTTGAACGTGGTATAGAATGACATATATCTTGCCCATATATTCATGAGCAGAATGGCACAGGAGAGAGGAAGCATCGCACAATCATTGAGATATGTCATGTGCTTCTCAACCACAGTGGGTCCCAACGGAATTTCGGACTCTTGCTTTAGGTATCGCCACTTACTTGGTGAATCGTGTTCCCACAATGGGTCTGCAAGGGAAGTCCCCTTACTAAGTTTTGTTTTAACGTTCACCTGTCTCTGGCTTTCTTCATGCTTTCGGGTGTGCTGCATGTCCTGATCTTCAACTTATAAAAACCACAAGCTAGAATTCAAGTCCGAAAAATGCATATTCTGTGTACTAAAGCATCCATAACAGGTACATGGGTTCCAATCCCAAAACTTATAAAACCATTAGTTGAAACATCCAATTCAATGAAGAATGCTTCTCTATCAAAGAGACTCACCAAAATCCCATGTCACTTTTAACTACTATTTTGATTCTAAACCTTTACTCGTCTATGTAGAAGCAAACTCCAATATGACCGTTCTAGTCCCTCCTTTTAGTACCCGTGTAATTGAAACAACCATCGACTCACCAAGACCTGAACCATTTCTCTTTCGATATCGTGTCAAATGAAACCACAGAAATTGTCACCTCCATCACTAGTTGTTCCTCCTCTTTGTACGTCACATGATTACGAGATCCAAAGAAGGGACTTGTAGTACCAAAATTTACCTTGCCTCGTCTTACCCATTACCTATAGCCCTCATCTCTAAATCTCAGGACGACCAAGAACGTAGAACTTATGTGTGCACTTAAGTCGCCTCAATTGAAGGATGTCATGGCCAAGGAAATGCAGGCGCTGCAGCATAATGGTACACGGATGTGGTTTCTCCAAGCCCCTCTTATGCAGTGATTGGGTGCAAATAGATTTTCAAAGTGAAACACAAGTAAGATGATACTTTAGGATGATAGAGAATGGTAGCGAAAGGCTATGATCAGATTGAAAGTATCGACTATTTTTGAAACTTTTAGTCATGTTGTGAAGCTTGCTATAGTTATAGTTGTTTTATCTGTAGCTCTAAAGCGGTCTATTCAACAACTGGATGTTAAATAATGCATTTGTTCACAGAGATCTCACAGAAAATGTTCATGTAGTTCAACCCCATGGCTAAGTCACAGTGGTACGTGGGAGAACCCACTTACCCATACCGACATACCTGCATACCGGGATTGGGTACCTTTGAGTCGGTTCTGGGCCGAAAGCGATCCAAACCACAAAAAAGACATTGTCTTGGCCACTTTATGTTTTTTTTATGAGATTATATGTAGGAAATATCAAAGGAACATTGTCTTAATGATGTGATGATATCAAATTTGTTTTTTAGAATTAAATATATATAATTATTGCCATACCGCCATATCAAGATTGGCTAAAACGTTCTACCCATACCCGCTTCCCCGTACACATACCAGCACCCATACCCATACCTATGTGGCATAGCCCCATGGGTTTCAACTTTCAAGATCCTCAATGCCCACATTATATTTGCAAATTTAAAAAGGCCCACTACAACAATAAAAACCGAGTCTAACTAGACTCAAAACCATGGCTAAATAAACTTTCAGTCCTGGTTTTTCTCATAGCTGTTAACTAAAGTTACCGCAGCAATAGCCCTTGTGGCAATTGACCTTTTGCAATGGTTTTGACTATTGCATCCACCAGCCACGGTTTACCTAGATCTGGATTCACGGAGTCTATCCAAGAATGTTCATGACTATGGCCACTAGTTGCAATAGCCACAACTCTTCATATACTACCCATGGAAAACCATAGCTATGTTTATTTTACCTTTTGTTATATATATATATATATAGATATATATATATATAGAGAGAGAGAGATATACACAAAAGTAAGTAGTACATAAAAGATATTGTTTACACAACTCAAAATTATAAAAAATTACATTGTGAGACAGAGGGAGAGAGAAAGAGAGCTCTTATGCTGGAAAGCACAGGGAAGGTGGTTCCTTTTAATCCACAGTGTGCAAGAAGTTGCTTGCACTCATACACATACTCAGGTAGTTGTCTGTCCTCAATCAAGATCGGCTCCATAATTCTGTTCAGCCAAAAGAAAGAAACAATAAGAAACCTCGGCCACCAGAAAGGCTGGTTAGAATCTTTATGTTGGACAGGCAAGTTCAAGGAGTCATAAGTCAATTAATGTATGAACTTAGGCTGGGTTCTACTCATAGTTACAGCACTGAGATGCAGCAGCCGCTTGATAAAATCCTTCGTCCAATTTCTTACCTTTCCCCAAGGAAAGCTTTTCTCTCTTAACCAGGTTCTAGAATTTGCTGATTGCATCATCTTAGTTGAAAAATTCTTCCAAAGTTCTTAATTTGTCAAGGCTAAAGTCTAATGGCAGTGACTCAAAAGGCCACCCCTTCCACTTCAACCATTTTATTTCCTTGGGCATGTTTCTCAAATCTCCATTTAACACTCAGCATAGATCCAAAGTAGGCTGAGTTTCGATATCTGTTTGAACTCTATGGTTCTTTGATTCATGTAAATTGATATTTATGACCAACTGAAATTATTCAATGTTTGCATTTCATGACTCTTCTCTGTCTTTCTTTCTCTGTATACATAAACAAATACTTATTATATATATAAATATTATTTTTTTCCAAAGAAAAACAATGACTAAAAGATATGAAACATGTTTAAAGGTTTTTAGCCACAACAAAATTAGCATTGTTTATAATGGCTTTAGCGACTATGTAGCTACTCTCTGTTTTTTGTACATTCAGTTGATATTCGTTTCATTTAATATCAAACAATGGGCGCTTCTCCTCCTGATTCTCTTCTTTCTGGTTCCTTCTTTCCATTCCCTGTTTGGATAAAAACAGAAACAATCAGATTGTATGTGTCTTACGGAATCAAGAAGCATATTCAAATCAATGTTGGATGTACTATGATTCACATCGAGCAGGTAGCAGGAACCGAACCCGCAACATTAGCTTGGAAGGCTAGGGGTTATAGTCGACGTCGATTCATCACTATTAACATCTCTAATTCAAAACCGAACATGAAACTTTGGATAGATTCCCCGATTTAGGGAGTAAAGTAACCTAAACAAAAAAATCGACGATGTATATTAGTATGAAAATGGAAAGGTATGAAAGTAAAAGAAGGAAGTCATAGCAAATTTGAATAAGAAAAGTTCGATCTTGAGAACAATGGCCTGGATATGGCGTGTCAGACACTACAGGAAGAAAAATAAGATATCATATTGTGCCAAGTTGTTGATACCCAAGTCCCATGTACAAATGAGTGCAGCTTTCGGTACAGGTACCTGGTATGGACACAAACAGCTAAATTTATATTTATTGTCCATCCCACGAGCCACTTGACAGGGCTAAAAAATGGGTCAGCTATAAATGGGTGACATATATAGCTTTTGGCAACACATGAAAATGGCTTTTGAAACAGTTCCTGTTTTCATCTTTAGTCTCCTGGTCCAGACCTATAATCAGGTCATTGGAATGCAGTAGTACAGTCATAACTAAGCACAAAGTTATGATTGATGGCGATTACCTCCCTGTTGTTTAGGAATCCCATTACATTCATTGCTTATGAACTGAAGATCACATCCTATCGACAATGGAGCCTGCGGATTCAACAGAAAAGTCATTGGCGAATAGCTGTATAAGAAGCTTGATAAAAGAGAACTCCAAAGGCAACACAGGATTGCTTTTCATCAGAGCCCAGATGCTAAAGTGTGATCTGTGTTCCTCCAATGTCACACCACCATTGCCCACATATAGCAAGTCCGGATCTTAATCATAGTACAACAAAACCACCATGATATTTAACCCAAGTTATGATAATGAAAACATTAGTGCTTTTAGAATTGAAGCTGAGATGAAATAAGTATGAAACTTCATTGATCATGATCGGAGTCGTGTTATGCCCATGTCATGGAGGCAATACTTTTATCATTCCATCACCACTTAGCTGCTTTTGCCGCAACCTAACAGAAATTATAGATGGATGTGAGATCAATACAGTGGTAGTTGCTGCAATATAACCATGTGGGGATTTACATGTGACAATCTCAAAGAACACCATAATGATTTACACATACCATGCAAACAGCAGAGGTTTTGGTGAAAAAATAAAACATGAGCATGACTGTGTTGACCTTGAAGATAGGTAAATGGATAAATCTGTGTGTTACGAAAATTGGGATGAACTTGAGTCTGGGACCTTAGGGCAGTGTATACTTCCTTGATCATCGTCAGAGTCAACCATCAAAACTGACCATGTTTTTCTATTATCAGTTCATGCTATTTTTGTTCATTGAAATATGTCTTAAGATCATCTCACCTGTAAGCATGGGTCCTTGAGTCATTGACAAAAAGCTTTGGGTGGCCGCACATGGAAAAAAAGCGATCTTATTTTCTACTTTAATGATTCAATTATTGTGCATATTTTACTCTATAAATATTGTCATTATAAATATTGTCATGACCCAATTCGACACGAATTTCTTTTCACAGATATAATGAAAATGAAAATCGAATCTTAAAAATTAAATCAAATCTTGAGTAATGACCAAAGCAAAACAGATCCAAAACACAGAGAGACAATGTCACAAGGACCCATTAGAGCCCAAACAGAAGACCACATCAACTCAAATGACATCACAACCACAAAAATCTCATACTCGAGTCAATGCCTAGATCGCCAATGCTAGCCCATTGCAAGACTAAGGGAGTCCATTCAAAGCCGATATTCAGTCAAGAGTTAGTTGTTGATGAATTTAAGAGAGCTAAACTTTGATTAACCTCGAAAGAATCCCTAACTCCTCTTTATATAGACTAGAGGAGAGGGATAAGTTACAAGAAAGTCATTAAAAGAAACATTATTACACAAGTGCCCTCTCAAGCCTAATACTGAGTATAAACACGTCTTAACACTCCCCCTCAAGTTGGAGCGTATATGTCAAACAAGCTCAACTTGGAACAACAACTTTGGAATGGTCCTCTTGCAAGAGCTTTAGTAAAAATATCAGCAGTTTGCCCTGTAGTTGAAATATGGGAGGTACTTACAAACCCCTTTTGAATCATGTCTCTGGTATAGTAACAATCTACTTCAACATGCTTGGTTCTCTCATGGAAAGCAGGATTATTAGCAATAAACAGAGCAGCTTTGTTATCACCTAACAATTGCATAGGAAGAGGCACTTCCACAGTAAGATCCAACATCAGAGATCTAACCCACATAACTTCAGCAGTAGCCTGAGCCATAGCTCTATACTCAGATTCTGCACTTGATCTGGCAACCACTGTCTGCTTCTTACTCTTCCATGTGACCAAGTTGGATCCAATAAACACACAAAACCCAGTAGTGGATTTTCTGTCAAGGTGACATCCCGCATAATCAGCATCAACATACACAGATATAGTGAGAGATGTACCATTTTGAAAGAAGAGTCCCATTCCTGGTGAATTTTTTAGATACCTGAGAATCATCATAGCAGCATCCCAATGGACTTTCTTGGGCTTATCCATAAATTGACTCACTCTGCTGACAGCATAGGCAATATCAGGTCGAGTAACAGTGATATATAGGAGCTTCCCAACAATCCCTCTATATTGTCTAGCATCAACATCTTCAGTATCATCATCATACAAGCGAGTATTGATGTCCATGGGTGTAGAGGCAGGTCGACATCCTAGCATACCTGTCTCTTGCAAAACATCAGTAACGTATTTCCTTTGGCACATGATAAGACCCTTCTGATTTCTGGCAAACTCAATACCTAGGAAATAGCGTAGCTCACCAAGATCCTTGGTGACAAAGTGTCGTCCAAGGACGCCCTTGATGTTGGAAATCCCCTGAATATCATCCCCTGTAACAATGATATCATCAACATAGACAAGAACTATCACTGTACCTGTAGAAGTTTTCTTGACAAAAGGGAATGATCGGCCGAAGAACGTCTGAAGCCCTCATTCTCAATATTCTCTGATAATTTTTGGAACCAAGCTCGAGGACTTTGTTTCAGACCATAAATTGCCTTTCTCAATCTGCACACTTTCTGACACTCCCCCTCAGCAACAAACCCTGGTGGTCGCTGCATATACACTTCTTCATGTAGGTCACCATACAGAAAGGCATTTTTGACATCAAGCTGTGATAAAGACCAATTCTTGCTGACGGCAACAGCGAGAAGAACCCGTAAAGAAGCATGTCGTGCCACAGGAGAGAAGGTATCATAATAATCAACCCCATAAGTCTGAGTATAGCCTTTAGCAACCAGGCGAGCCTTATATCTCTCAATGCTGCCATCTGCTCTGTATTTAACAGTAAATACCCATCGACAACCAACAATAGCTGCATCAGATGAAGGAGTAACTAGTGTCCAGGTGCCTCTAGACTGAAGGGCATCCATCTCTTCTTGCATTGCTGCGGCCCATTTGGGATCAGAAAGAGCGTCCATGGGAGTCTGTGGAAGAGCTACAGTCGACAGTCCCTTGACAAACTGTCAGTAAGTAGGAGTGAGTCTATCCATGGATAAATGACCAGAGAGAGGATGCAAAGTGCAACTGCGTTTGCCTTTCCTTTGAGCAATGGGCATATCAAGTTCATTAATATGAGGACCAGGAGCATGCTCTGGAGAGTCCCCTGTGTCATCATCACATAAAGAATTGTCAGCAGGATTGGTGTGTTCAGGAAGTACCTTGGGCATGCTGGGTGAAGGCACAGGAGCACAGGGGGCAGGTTGAACAGGTTTAGTGCGACGTTGGTAGATAGCCCCAAAACGCGAAGCAACGGGTTGTGGATAACTCATGAGAGGTAAAGGAAGGCGGACTTCATCACTAAATTCAGGCACCCTTAATTGAGTTCCATTTGGAGAGAAATAAGAGGTTGACTCAAAAAATGTAACATCAGCACTCACATAATATCGACGAGTAGAAGGATCATAACAACGATATCCCTTTTGAGTGCGTGAATAACCAACAAAGATCGTTTTGATAGCCCGAGGGGATAACTTATCTCTTCCAGGACCAAGCAACTGAACAAAGGCAACACATCCAAAAATACGAGGTGCAACAGAAAACAATTCTCTGTCAGGAAAAAGAACAGAGAAAGGAATAAGATCTGTCACACCCCGACCTTTTAACCCTCAAACTATTTTTTTTTTTTCTCAAAACATAAAGCATCGAGGTGTGACTACCAAACAATTCAAATTGACGATGAGCCAAGCAATACAAAACAATGGGGCGAACTTTCATTAATATAACCATTTTGTTTCATACAAATTCACATCTATGTGCATGACCAAAATGCCCCAAAATCAATAACATTGATGCCTAACAAAAAGAAGACATCAATAAAACCAAAACATGACGCGCCGGCACTACAAACGACAATCCCAAAACCACCCCAGTAGGACGTGAGTGAAGCCATCCGCTCAACCTGTTGCCCCGGGTCCGCCAAAACCTGAAAAAGAAAACAACTGAAGGCTCAGCCTTCGCAGTATGGCAACAAGCCAGAAAAATGCCAAACCCTCTCAAGTAAGGCTCAAATAAAGGGACAAATATCAACCCATCTATCGTCATGTCGCGTCTGAGTGCGACACGTAAAAGCCACTTGATGGCCACACTAACACAACATCAGTCACATGCGAAGCATGCTTAAACATAACACTTGCATTCATATCAATCACATATACGTCAGTCACATGCATTCTGTCAAACACTTTGCATTTTCATTAACTTTAGTGCATTAACAGTTCCTGTGGGTGCAACACAGGCACGTGCACACCGCGGGCAGCCTACAGCCGAGAGACAACCCCCGTGGTGGCCCATAACAGTATGGATCCATTTCACCCGCTGCAGCGGTAGAGCACTCATCCCTGGATGTGTGACGTCCAAGGTGAGATACTCAGCCTTCCCTAGGACACCCAGGTTGGGAAGGCAGGAGCCCAACGCTCCAAGCACAACACACAACAGAACCCTGGGGCCTTGCACCGCCTGCGCTCTGACAGGCGAGACCAGTGGCAATCAAGGGGGACGTCTCCCAAACACATAGCCACATCCCACTGGCCTCTCATCTCTTAGTTATTCATGCTTATCATTATAGTTACACATTCACAAGATGACTGGCTAGCACACGAGGTTAGTACACTTCCCGAGTGCACCCACACCTCCGATTACCTCCACATGAGGTCTATACATACAGTAACAGTCATTGCTAGCCGTCATACCATACGGGTACAACTACCCTCCAAAACATCCATTTGCATCATTGCCCATGGCAATGCATATGCAACAACATACACATTCATATCAATCATCACATCAATCCTCACATCAATCATGTCAATCACCTCTTCGAAAAACTTAGCCAATCCACAGAGAGTAGTCTCGATCTGCGGTTGGCTCGTAGCTGTCCTATGCAGTTATCATTCTATGATGCTTTCTAATGCACAATTGGGGTCGAGGAGACACTCGACTCGATACCCCACCTCATCTGTCTTAAACAGATATCAATTCTAGCATGCACATGCCAATGCGTAACATTTTTAAATCGAATGACTAATAATCTTTCTAACCCATTCATATCATGTAAGCAACATACACATACTCAATCACAAAACAGTCAATCAATTAACATCACAATCCTAGGATCCCTTGATCCTAGGAGCACCCAATCACACAATTGCCCCAGGCAGGAATTTGCCTGGAAAGTTGCCATACCTGTGGCGCGCTCACCAAATTCTTCAAAATGCCTCAACCTTCGAACTCAAGGTCGACGGGATGAGCCCAGTGCACCTGCAAACATAAACGAGAATAAGGTTTCTACTAGATGTCTACACCATTCAAACAGAAACGAACAGATACAAAAAATAAAATCCTTGAGGCACGTGTTGTCGCCTCAAGAGGGTGGCGACAGGTAGTGTCGACCAACGAGCTCTCCACAAGGCCTCCTCCTTTACGTCTTGACGTTGCCTCGAATTATCAAAGCCTTCAACCATCAATCAAACCGTCACTAATTCCTTCCTCAATAACGTTCTTTAAGTAAGACATCAACCTCAAGTCACATCCCAATACGCATATATCCCTAATTAACTTCATGATACACCCGTTCACCGAAGTCTGCGCTACACTCCCTAAGACGGTTCCAAAACTTCCCCACAACTTCACAATCTCTACCATGTTTCCTTAAAGCTTCGAAACTTAATCCATCATGCTTAAACGATCATTAAATACATGAATCATCACTTTCCAACGCAAATCCTAAGTTTCCCCCAAAAAAAAAATTACTAACATACGTCCCAAAATCATCAATTCTAAGCTCTAGCATGCTCGAACCATAATTATACATGCTCTAAAAGATAAAAGTCAATAATTTGGGCTTGATTAGGTCTCGTTCACCCTCAATCAAGAATTTGAACTGCTGCAATGCCTCCGACAGTCACCTCAAACGATCAATCGGTCCCCGAATGGCAAAAATCGTGCTAAACCTCCACCACCAACACTGCCTACTCGCTGCTAGGAGGGGAAAAACACGTTTCCCAAGCTGGAATCCTAACAAACAAGGTTGAAAACCGTGAGGGAGTGCTCGATTGGGATAAGGGGAAAAACAATTTGAAGAAAATGGGGAGAACGAGCTCACTTAGGATACGTGAGGCAAGGGAAGACAGACAGAGAGAGAGATTCAGACAGAAAAAGGGAAGAAGGGCAGTGAGGGGAGAGGACGAGAGAGAAGAGAGAGTCGGTGGGAGAGTAAGGAGAGGGACCGTGTGGGAGAGGGCTATCGGAAAGGGGGGGGGGGGGGGGGGGGAAAGAGAGGGGCGAGAGAGAGGAAGAGAGAGCATTCGATAGGGAGGGCAAAGGAACATGAGAGTGGTGGAGAAGGGAAACAAAGAACAAGAGAGAGAGGGTTTTACCAAGCCGCCGCCGCCGCTGCCACCTCCGTCGCCGTTGCTGCCGCTGCCCCCTTCAGTCACCTTCGCCGCTGCTCCACCCACCGCCCTCGAGCTTCACCAAGCTACTGTCGTAGCAGACGAAGAGGGGGAAAGGCGGAGAAGAAGGAAAGACGGGGGGGAGGGGAGGCGGGGTCGGGCTCGCTCACGAGTGAGGGGCTCGGGTCCGGGTCTGGACCCTGACCCGACCCGTCCTGCCAAACAACGAGCGTCACAAGATCTCCCAACACAGATGACGGCATGCGATTAATAAGATTGCATGCTGTAAGAACAACATCTCCCCAATAAGAATGGGGAATATGGCTGTGTATGATAATGGTTCTGGCGACATCAAGAATATGGCGGTGTTTTCTTTCAGCAACCCCGTTTTGTTGAGAGGTATAGGCACAAGAAGTTTGGTGAATGATACCCTTATCCCTGAAAAATTGTTCTAAAGAGGAAGCACAGAACTCAAGAGCATTGTCAGAGCGCACAATCTTGACACAAGTATCAAACTGAGTCAGAATTTCATTGATAAAATTTTTGATTACACGACCCGCTTCAGATTTGTGTTTCATAAGAAAAACCCAACTAACACGACTGTAATCATCAATAGCAACAAGATAATACCGATGACCCTGAAGGTCAGGAGTACGACTCGGGCCCCAAACATCAAAATGAAGTAACTCAAACACAGAGTGGCTACTTCTACTGGACCGCAGAGGAAAGGATGACCGATGGTGTTTGCCTAACTGACAAGACTCACATTGAAAAGACGACTTATGAGACAGCTGAGGGAGAACATGCAGCAGTTTCTGAAACGGGAGATGTCCAAAACGTAAATGCCAAGTATAAGTTGAGGATGAGGAGGACCTCGACGAGGTAGATCCAGCAAAGGGAAAGGAATGCAATAGCCTGTAGAGACCTCCCTGTTCACGGCCACTGCCAATCACCCTGCCCGTCAGTATATCCTGAAACACAAGAGAGGAAGAGTCAAATATAGCACGACAATTTAATTCTCTGGTAATCTGACTGATAGAAAGTAGGCTATGGGGGAATTCTGGTGCATGAAGAACGTGCTGCAGCGGCAATGATGAAATAAGTTGGACCTCTCCATGTCCAACAACTGGTGAATATTTTCCATCTGCTAGAATAACCGAACGACCCGGTGGAGTAGGGACGTAAGAGGTGAATTGCGTCTGATCCCCACAGAGATGTGTCGATGCACCAGAATCAATAAGCCAAAATGTAGTGTCAGTAGCAGAGTAGACTGTACAGGCAGAATACATACCAGATGAAGAAGCACTCGCAGCGGTAGGAACAGTAGAAGTGGTCGGACCAGGGGCTTGATGGGCGCTGTCGCCAATCAAGTGCCTCAACTGAGAGAGAATGTCATCTACATGCAGCTCACTGGAGGAGGCAGTGTGCTGAGGCTTAGGCTGCTCAGGAGAATCAGTAGATACAGTCTGATTTGCAAAAACTGGACGGCCATGTTTCTGCCAACACTTATCCACAGTATGACCAATGCGGTGACAAAACAGACATACAGGGCGCGAAGGGGTATTGCCACGGCCACGGCCCCCTCGTCCTCTGGGAAAAAAGGGTCCACCTCTGCCACGAGTAGCAAGCATAGCAGAAGTGGTATCAGGAACAGTCGATGCAGAGATCGGAATTCTGCTGAGCCTACTGTAAGCCTCATCAATAGGAGGAATCGAGGGACTAGTAAGCATTTGGTTCTTTGCGGATTCATAAACAGAGTCTAAACCAGAAAGAAAGACCCCTACCATAAGCATATCTCTGTATGCCTTTTGTTGTTCACACTTGCATGCGGGAAAGTAGCTATTCAGTCTCTCAAACATGGACTTGAGACTAGAATAATAGGTGTGAAGAGGTCGGCCATCTTGTCGCATCTGATGAATATCATGATGAAGCTGCATAATGCGCGTTTCATTTCTTGCCTGTGAATACGTGGCAGCAAGGGAATCCCACATATCCTTTGCACTGTCCTTGTGCAAGACTTCATTTGCAATTTCTTGAGAGAGAGTACCAACAATCCATACCATAACCAACGAATTATCTTTAAACCAAGTAGTATATTTTCCTACCTTCTGTATGGGCTCGGGCTCCAATATGAGATGTTCCTTCTCATGAGCGATCAAGGTTCTTTTTACTTGCATGGCCCACATCTCGTAATTACCCCCATCCATTTTGGTGATAATGCTGGAAAATGGGGAACTCTTCATCTCTCCCGACGATACAAAGGAAGAGGTATTAGCGCCACTGCTAATTTCAGACATCTTTCAACACAAAGGAGGAAACCGAGCCACGGAATAGGAAGTGCAGGCAAAAGAATACAATCACATATCGAAAGACAACATGTTGATCATGAAGCAATATGCAGTTAACGCATGTAGCAATCCAGAAGTCTGAGCGGCGGGAAGAGGCAACAGCAGAGCTAAATGAAGAGAGATACCAGAGACGACGCTGAGAAGAAAATCAGCGTGCAGAACCTCGGGCAGAGCAGCGGCAGAACAGTAGCGGAGCAGCGTGCAGCGGAGGAGCAGCGTGCAGAGCAGCGGCGGAGCAGCATGCAGCGGAAAGACGCTGAGAGGAAAAAAAAATCAGCGTTGAGGCGGCGGCGAAGATGACAGGCGAAGCAGCAACGGGCGCAGGCGTTCAGTCTGCTGGGCGGAGCAACGGCAGAGTGCACACGCGGCGGCGGCGCAGTCGGACGGGCGCAGGCGGACAATGGGTAGGGCGACCAGGGGCAGCAGGGCTGGGTCGGGCGGCAATGGACAGGGCGGCAATGGGCAGGGCTGGGTCGGGCGGCGGCAGCTGACGCCGATCAGGCGGCGGCCGGCGCCGCTCAGTCGGCGACAACTCGCTGAGGAGGAGACGGCTGGTGCTCTGATACCATGATGAATTTAAGAGAGCTAAACTTTGATTAACCTCGAAAGAATCCCTAACTCCTCTTTATATAGACTAGAGGAGAGGGATAAGTTACAAGAAAGTCATTAAAAGAAACATTATTACACAAGTGCCCTCTCAAGCCTAATAGTGAGTATAAACATGTCTTAACAGTTGTAGATATAGAAGGGGAAGGTCAGATTACTCTTAGTATGGAAATACCCAACCATGAGTGTAACATGGTTCGACAGGATATATATATATATATATATATATATATATATATATATATATATAACGGACATCAAATCAAAACAATATAACAATATACATCTCATGACTATCCTCATGAGCCATAGGCCTTACGCCACACCAATAGAGGTGCGGACATAGGTGGGGTCTCCATGGGATGTATGCCCCGCAGAGCTCATTCTTTAAAAGCATAATTTAGTTGCTAGATTGGGGTAAACCTGGGTCCAGTTATGTAGGACAGCCTCATGATACCGAAGGTCACTGCCCCATGACCAGTTGAACATTTGTTAACCATATATTTAATGCCTCATGGAAAAAAATTTGTGGCTCCACCTCTAAGTAGTGCAACAAGACCCGTCATGGGTTACAAATTCACACCGACAGTCCAACTCCCACCAACCATGATCCTGGTCATGAGCGTTAGTAGAAAATCCCTCTGGACACCATCACAGGTAGAACAAAACCAATTTTCACCAATCAGTCCACACAACTGAGGGTAACATGCAGTGAAGCATCAAACGATATCCCAGATAACTGCTGTGATAGCAGGGTCCGACCACCTAGCCTCAACCCAAGTTGCCCTTCTAGGCACCTAGGTTGAGGGACAAGAGACACCTCACTCTCCAATAGTAACAAAAGAAGAAGCACAGGCCCTTGTGCTGCCCAATATCCTATAGGTATTTCAATGTAGATAGATGAATGGGCAGCCACAATGAGCTCATGCCACATTAGCACCTCCCTAGACAATGCCATCCACCGAATGCTGCTCACACTCCCATGAGCCAAAGCATAAGACATAGTCGGTTTTTTTTTCTTTTGTTTTTGCAAGTATCTATAGGATTTGCCTTTTTACAAACCAAGTCTTGGTAGTTACCATAGACACAAACCTCAGGTACAATTTCCAATGCTATTCCAGTTACTATTTTAATTTATAACAATTTCCCAACATATAAACGGCAAACATCATAGAGCACAATATATAGAAGCATAGAAAATCAAAAGTTTCCTTATAAAGTTTTTCCCCAATATGTGGTGTGCATGCGTTTGTACATATCGAATGCACACCCACACTCCACACCAATAAGTGTACGTTTCTTTTGGATCAGCTTAGAACACAACCCATATCTCCACTCAAAGTTTCAGTCTCTAAAATGTATATAAGGACAAATAAACATAAAATTGAACTCAATCATACTCAGTGTCATAACCTGCACATGTTTACAACGGCACAGAAAATTCTAGGGAGGGTTGGAGGTTGATGAGAATGGAAAGTAATCCCTACTTCGATAAAATAGCCTCTTAAAACCCCACAAAGACCATCGTAGCATAACAACATTGAACAGCTGTATTCTCTGCCACACTATAGGAACTCTGCGCCTTCTATGGCTTCTACTCACATTCACTGTCTCTAACCAGTAACTGCCCTATAGTGTAACAACTTATTTAGGAATGGAAACTGAACATTAGAATCTTCATTTCACCTCTTAATAAGCTTTATATTTAATTTCTGCATCCCATAAATATCTTGTTATGGAATGATTAATGAAAGTCTAGTAAATACAATAAGGGTTCGGCTATCATGTGTCATACTTACTTGTAATAGTTGTATTCTTACTTGTATTGGTTCTCACACAAGAAAGACATTGGCTAATGCATGTTCTATTTCCGAATTGTTGGATTGTAGTAGTACTTTAATCCTGAAAGAGGAACAAGAGTGGAATCAAAATGGATGAACAATATTGGCTCTGTTGCATGACTACTTATAGGCAGCAGAATTTATTCTCAGTAGACCTGATCACCAAAAATTTTCATAGCCTCTAGGTCACATAATTCTGAGTTCTAGCATATTCTTATATTAAAGCCCACTAAATGTGTAATGTTTCTATGTAACTGAAATAACTAGTTCAAGGAGACATAATAGCAAACAGAAAGTGCTCCTTCCCTACTCAAATATGTTTGTTCAGTTTGTATTAGTTCCATGCTACAAAATTTGTTGCCCAAGCATATCTAGTTTCAAACAACTGTCGGAAAAGGTTTAAGGATTTAACCAAACCTGAGTTCTCATACCAAGCACATTGTCACACCCCAACACTTTGACCCCCAAATAATTTTTTTTGTTAAAACATAAAATGTGGAGGTGCGACGACACAATAATTTAGAAAGAAAGGAGCTATGCAATTCAAAGATAGTGGGGCAACTTTCCCTTATATGATAAATTCAGTCCATACAAAATCACATCATATTTTCTTAATAATACTTATGATAAAAATGCCTCAAACCACAACATTGATTTCTAACAAAAACAAGACATCAATAAGACCAAAACATGACACGCTAGCACTACAATAGACCCAAAACCTCCCCAGTAGGATGTGAGTAGAGTCATCTGATCAACCTGCTGCCTCGGGTCTGTCAAAACCTAAAAAAGAAAAAAAACTGAAGGCTTAGCCTTCACAATATGACAACAAACCAGATAAATCTCTAACCCTCCTAGGTAGGTAAGGGCTCAAATCTGAGATATAACAATTACTAAGGCAAATCACTATCATGTCGTGATAGAGCATACAATCATGTAACATCTCAAGAAGGCCCCTCACATATACCAAGATATGTAAAGGCCACTCAATGGCCAAAGTAGACATATTCAACAATCACATTCACTTCATTCAACATTCATGCTGCAACGGAAGAGCAATCATCTATGGATGTGTGAATTTCAATGAGAGTTGCTCAGCCTTCCATAGGATACCCAGTTTAGGAAGGCGGGAGCCCAACGCTCCAAGCACATCACACAAAGGTACCCTGGGGCCTTGCACTGCCTGCGCTCCAAGCAAGCGAGACTAGTGGTGAAAGCGGGACATCTCCCAAACGCATAGCCACAACTCACTAGCTTCTCATCTTTTACTCTTTCTTACTTATCATTATAAAAGCACATCCACAAAATAACTGGCTAGCTCATGAGGTTGTGACCAAACATCTTGATCTAACCTCAAAAACTCGATTAATCTATCACTAATACATTTCCCACTTGCTTTCCTTAGTTGAGGCATCTTTTCAATAATTACACCCAACTTATGTACTCTTTTCCAACTAACAACACAATACGCACATCGACAATATCATGCGCCATGTGTTTGCAACAACGGTCCTAAGCCTTCTCCACAATATCAAAATCTCTACCACGTTTTCCAATTGCTTCGAATATTAACTTATCATGCTAAAAAGATCATTTTAGCCATGGATCATCGCCCCTTCAAAATAGTCTTAGACCGGTCCCTAAAAAGCAAAGTCACTAGCATGCATTCTAAATAATCAAATCTTAAGTCTAGCATGCTCAATCAATAATCATACATGCACTAACATAAAATATTAAACAATTTAGCCTCAATTAGGCCTCGCTCACCCCAATCTTAGAGTCCGAACTGTGGTAGTGTTCCCGGTAGACACCTAAGTGTTCGACTAAGCGCCAACGCCTATGATTGCTTGCTGCCGTCACCAACAACACGGCCCAATTGCTGATAGGCGGGGGAAGATGGGCTTCCTTAGCTGAAATACAACCAAACAACAGTAAATATGATGAGAATCAGCGAAAGGGAGATGAAAAGAGAGGTATGCCGTGAGAAGGAGGCAGTTGGCTGTGAGATAGGTGGTGATCCAATTGAGGGAGACATACTCACAAGATAAGGACAGCAATGGGGAGACTAAGAGAGAGAGAGAGAGAGTTCAGACAAAGGGGAGAGGCAAGAGAGTGGGGGAGGAAAAAATGCAGGAGAGGGTGTGTGAGGAAGGAGACGAGAGAGTTTGGGCAGAGGGGAGAGTGTGCGGGAGAGAGAGTGGAGGAAACAAGAGAGACGGGAAGAGAGCTCGAGCAATGAGAGAGCGTGGGCAGAGGGGAAAACAGCCAGCAAATGAGAAGAGGGAGAGATGCAATGCAGAGAAACGAGAGAGCGAGAGAGAATGCAGAGAAAGAGAAAGACGAGTAGAGAAAGGGCGTGTGAGGAGCGTGGGAGGAAGAGGGGAACTCGACAGGGAGAATCAGGACAGAGGGAGAGATGATAGAACAACGAGAGAGGAAGGAGGAGAAGAAGAAGGAAGAGACAGACCGATAGCTTACCTGCACGCATCACTGTCACCACTGCTCCTCTCTTCCGCCTCTGGTTTACACTACGCAGCACGAACCAGCAACCCATGACAGGAAGACGAAGGCGGAGAGCGGGCGTCGGGCCCTCTTCACGCACTAGATTTTGGGTTCGGGTCTGGATCCCGATCAAATGAAAATCGTTGCATCCTAACCTCCTTAAATAAAATTTCGTCCTCCAAATTTAGATCATACCTCAATGTAAGAATAAGTGTGGATACTTCTTTCGCATATCATCTTCGAGTTCCCATGTGCTCTCCTTCAACCTATGGTGTTGTCATTCCACTCTTACTAAAGGAATTCTCTTATTGCGAAGTACTTGCTCTCTGTGATCTACAATTCTAATAGGTTTTTTTTTCATTGTCAAATCATCTTGCACTTGAATACCTTGAAAGTCAAACACATGTGTAGGATCTGGTACATACTTTCGAAGCATGGAAACATGGAAAACATCATGAACATGACTCAAATTAGGTGGTAGTGCCAATTTGTACACCACCTCTCCGACCTTTTTTAATATCTCAAAAGGTTCAATGAACCTTAGACTCAATTTTCCCTTAATACCAAATCGAAAAACGCCTTTCGTAGGTGAAATTTTCAAGAATACATGATCATCAACCTTAAAAGCCAACTCTCTACAACGAATCTCTGCATAAGTTTTCTGTCTACTATCAGCTGTCAATAACATTCTCCTTATCAATTGCACTTGGTCGGTGTAATGCTGTAATACCAAAGGGTTTTCGATCTTGTCATCACCCAATTTGATCCAACAAGCTAGCGATGTGCATGGTCTTCCATACAAGGCCACAAAAGGTGCCATCTCAAAAAGCTTCTAACCCTAGTTACGCTACGTGGTGTCCTCCAATCCTGTATTGCCAACACCTTAGCCAGATCAACGGAAACCTATGTCACAGTGGTACGCCACCAAACGGTATGCTGGTACAGCAACACCAGTACAATGGTACGTGCTGGTACGTTTAGATCTGGTTTCGGGTCGAAACCAGATCCAAACCATATCATAAAAACATAAAACCTAAAATCATGACGGGCTGACCTCCTTCTCCTCGACTTTGTTCCTTTCCTTCCCTCGGTGGTGAGTTCCTGGCATCTTGCAGCAACCTTGGGCAGCGGCGGTGGACGACAACCAGCGACAAACGGTGACTGGACGGCGGCGGCAATGTTTACTGTTTTGTTCTTGATGCCCAATATTGTGATTTTGTCTCTTGAATCCTTGATTGATGGCCGATTTTTCGATCAAATATTAAATACATTATTTGGTTGATTGCATTGATGCCCGATCTTGTCTCTTGATGCCTGATTCATTCTTCATTATTTTATTTTGTCTCTTGATGCCCGTCGCCCGATTTTGTCTCTTGATGCCTACGGCGTCCAGTATCATGTTTCTATTTTCTTCACTCCTATTGATGGTTGTTTTCCATGAATGGCTCCCAATGGCTCCCAATAATGTGTGAGCATTAGATTTAGGGGCTGCTATAGTTTAAATTGGTTTCTTTTCTCTAAAAGTAAATAATGGTGTTCATTTTTAGTTTATTGCTTTGTTTCATTGCCTTTGTTATTATAGTCTGGCTGCCTCAAGTAAAGGGAAGGGAACTTGAAGAATGATCTATGGAAGGAACATTTTATGTTTTTTTTTGTTTAATGACTTATGAGATTAATGGATTCATGGAAGGAAATTGTCTTAATGTGATGATATCATTTGGTTTTTTCAAATTTTTAAATTAAAATATATATAATAATAATTAATTATAATATATAATAATCGTCGTACCCGTACCAAGATTTACGAAAACACCGTACCAATACCTGCACATGTACTCATACCATTGTGACATAGACGGAAACTCCATCTTTTGAGATCATATGACAAAGGAAGTTTACCTTCTCTAGCCAAAATTTGTATTTCGAGTACTTGGCATATAACTTATGCTTGCGCGAAATACACAACACACTCCTTAAGTGATCTCTGTGCTCTACCTCATCTGAATATACCAAATATCATCTACAAAAACAATAACAAACTGATCCAAGTAGTCCTGGAAAACCCGATAGATCCATAAACGTTGCGGGAGCATTGGTCAACCCAAAAGGCATGACCCTAAATTCATAGTGCCCATATTTAGTTCGAAAGGCAGTCTTAGTAACATCTTCCCCCCGTATCAAAAATTGATGATAACCTATCCTCAAATCGATCTTGAAGAATACCTTTGCATTCTTGAGCTAATAAGTCTTCAATTCTAGGAAGCGGATACTTATTCTTGATGGTGACTTGATTTAACATGTAGTAATCTATACACAAGCGCGTCGTTCTGACTTTCTTTTTAACAAACAATATAGATACTTCCCAAGGTGACACACTAGGTCGAATGAAGCCCTTATCCAAGAGCTCCTGGCTTCTTCAATTCTTTTAACTCTGCCGGTGTCATACGGTATGGTGCCTTAGAAATAGGAGTTGTCCCAGATGACAACTCCTATCTTAAATTCCACTTCCCGTGTTGGAGGAAAACTTAAGAGCTCTTCAGGAAACACATCAGGGTACTCACTGACAATGGCAACATCCTCTAACTTCATCGGTTCAGTCTCACTAGCCAACATGTTGACTAAGAATGCAACATTCCCTTTTTCTAACAACCGTTTAGCCTTTAATGCAGACACCCTTATCTTATCAGTTCGACTGGCTTTACGAACTTGGAATTCCACTAGTTGCATCTCATTAGTCAACAACTGTATCTGCTTCTTTCTGCAATCTATGCCTATAATAACATCGAATCCACTGAGATTTATGATCACCAATTGTGTAGGTAAGTAATATTGATGGATCTTTACGTCTACATCAGGTAGATACTGGCTACACGAATCTTATGCGTGCATAGGACTGACCACTTTCAAGACATACGACATCATCTTAACCGACACTTCTAGTGAAGTAGCAAATCGACTAGATATAAAATAATGAGTCGCTCCTGCATCAAGCAACACTCTAGCAATGCGAGAACCAACAAGTAATGTACCTTCGATGAGATGGTGTGCTAGAAGCTCCTCGGTAGTTGCATAGACATGTCTGGTAGTCTTTTGAACATTAGAAGGACCGGCCTCGGGCTTCTTCAACTCTTTTCCTCGCATTGTGGGTCAATCGTTGATGAAATGTCTCATCCTTTCACGGTATAAACACGCTCTGGTCTCCCGATAGCACGGCTTTCCGGGGTGCACACATGAGCAAGTTGGGCACCTCGGTAGGGTCAGAGTAGTCACTACCCCCTGTGTGGTGTCACTGTGGTTTGGCATGTTCCGCCTTAATGCTCGTTCATCACACTTCTCATAAGGCTTTGCCTTGCCTGCAAAGTGTGGTGCCTGACCTGCGTTTGCCTACCTTATGAGTGTTGGCATGTCTTCTTGTGATGGTCCTTCTGAGTCCTATCCCAATCCTCTTCCATGTGTCTAGCCATGGTGACTGCCTCATTTAAATCAGGAGGTCTGTTGGACATAACTTTGCTTCACAGCCCATCACGCAACCCATGCATAAACTTGTCTGCTTTGGCCTCATCAGTGGTATAGAGGTGTGGGCAGTACACCTCCAAGTGCCGATACTTTGTAACATACTTTTCCAAGCTCAAATGATTTTGCTGCAATTCAGAAAACTCTTGTATCTTTTTGTTTCTGGCATGTGTTGGGAAATAAGTGCTAAAGAACAAATCTCTGAACTGCTTCCATGAGATCGACTATTGGCCTGCAAACCGAATCTCACAGGTTGATCGCTACCACCGTTTGACATCACCTTTCAATAAATATGTGTCATAGTTTACTTTGTCTCCTTCAGACATCTTGAGAAGCTCAAAGATGTGTTCAACCTCTTCAATTTATTCCTCTACTGTGTCTGGACTACCATCTCCAGTAAAAATAAGTGGTTGCATTGACATAAATTGTTTGAATGACACTGAAGTCGCCTTCTCTTTAGGTGGTGCAGTGGTGTCTCCTGTAGGAGATGCATTGCTCCTCTGATTACTGACCATCGACTGTACTAGAGAGGTCAGTGTCTGCAAAGTCGTCAGTAGTATGGTCTGCTGATCCACAAGTGGAGTCTGCCTTGGTGGGGCTTGGGCACCCACGCTAGTCTGGCCGTATGGTTGTCTTGACGTACTATCAATCCAATAGGGTATGCGCATCAAAATGGACCGAACTTGGCTCTCTTTGTGCCTCTGTAGCTGGCCCACGTTGCTTCTTACACCTGCGTTGGTACTCCATCTGTACAAACAAGAACCTTCATTCTTATAACAAGGTCTGAGACAAACTTTTACAAGTTCCGTTTGCAAAGATGCATTACAATCATCAAGACATCAATCCATCACATATGTATATATCATAGTAAAATCAAAACTTCAATAAAAGCTAATTCAAATAGCGAGTACCTGGACAACACGGCTTCATAGATAGACTTTAACTCACGTCCATAGTGGGGTTTTGCCATAGCTCTGATACCAAAGCAGTCACACCCCAATACTTTGACCCCCAAATAATTTTTTTTTGTTAAAAACATAAAACATTGAAGTGCGACGACACAATAATTCAGAAGGAAATGAGCTATACAACTCAAAGACAGCGGGGCAACTTTCCATTATATGATAAATTTTGTCCATACAAAATCATATCATATTTTCCAAATAATACTTATGACAAAAATGCTTCAAACCACAACATTGATGTCTTACAAAAACAAGACATCAATAAGACCAAAACATCACGCGCCGACACTACAATAGACCCAAAACCTCCCCAGTAGGATGTGAGTAGAGTCATCTGATCAACCTGTTGCTTCGAGTCTGCCAAAACCTGAAAAAGAAAAACAACTAAAGGCTTAGCCTTCGCAGTATGGCAACAAACCAGATAAATCCCTAACCCCCATAGGTAAGGGCTCAAATCTGAGATATAACAATTACTAAGGCAAATCATTATCATGTTGTGATAGGGCATACAATCATGTAACGTGTCAAGAAGGCCCCTCACATATACCATGACATGTAAAGGTCACTCAATGGCCACAGTAAACACATTTAACAATCACATTCTTTTCATTTACATTAGCTTTAGTGAATTGACAGTTCTTTTGGGTGCAAACATAGACACGTGCACACCACGGGTGACCTACAGTCGGAAGACAACCCCCGTGGTGGCCCGAAACGATATGGATCCATTCAGCATTCATGCTGCAATGGATGAGCAATCATCCATGGATGTGTGAATTCCAAGGAGAGTTGTTCAGCCTTCCCTAAGATACCCAGTTTGGGATGGCGGGAGCCCAACGCTCCAAGCACATCACACAATGGTACCCTGGGGCGTTGCACCGCCTGTGCTCCGAGCAGGCGAGACCAGTGGTGAAAGCAAAACTTCTCCCAAACGCATAGTCACAACCCACTGGCTTCTCATCTTTTATTTTTTCTTACTTATCATTATGAAAGTACATCCACAATATGACCAGCTAGCTCATGAGGTTGCTTCACTTTGCAAGTGCACTCATGCCTCCAATTGCCTCCACGCGAGGGCTACACATATAGCTAACATTCTTAGCTAGCCGTCATAACATTGCGGGTACAACTACCCTTCAATTTCATTCATTTGCATTCATGCCCACGAAATTGCATGTACAACATTCACATTAGTCACACATATCAATCACATCTTTCAAAACTTAGCCAAACCACGGAGAGTAGTCTCGATCCGTGATTAGCTCGTAGCTGTCCTAGACAATTATCATTTTAGGATGCTTTCTAATTCACAATTTGAGTCGATGAGATATTCAACTCGATACCACACCTCATCTATCATAAGCAATTATCATTGCTAGCATGCAAATGCAATTGTGTAGTAATTTTAAAAACAAAACTTATTAAATAAGCATTCAATTCTCACGCATACATTTATTCAATCACATCACAATCATAGGATCTAACAATCATGGAAACACACATTCAAAAATTGGCCCCAGGTAGGGATTTGCCTAGAATGTCGCCATACCTATCACGTGTCGTCCAAAACACCTCGAGCTTCGATTCTTATCGTTCAAGGTCTACTCGACGTGCCTGGTGTACCTGCAAACATAATCAAGCAATAAGATTTTACTCGTTTCACTTTATAATCTATACAAATATGAAATATAATCACTAAAGCAAAGGTCATCGTCTCACAAGGGTGTCGACAGTTAGTATCGACTTAAAGCCCTCTAATAGGCCTTTTCCCAACTTTTTGAGGTTGTAACCAAACATCTTGATCTAACCTCAAAGCCTCGATCAATCTATCACTAATACATTTCTCACTTGCTTTCCTTAGTTGAGGCATCTTTCCAATAATTACACCCAACTTACGTACTCTTTTCCAACTAACAACACAATAAGCATATTGACAACATCATGTGCCATGTGTTCGCAGCAATGGTTCTAAGCCTTCTCCACAAAATCAGAATCTCTATCATGTTTCCTAATTGCTTCAAATATTAACTCATCATGCTAAAAAGATCATTTTAGCATGGATCATCGCCCCTTCAAAATAGTCTTAGACATTCCCTAAAAAGCAAAGTCACTAGCATGCATTCTAAATCATCAAATCTTAAGTCTAGCATGCTCAATCAATAATCATACATGCGCTAACATAAAATATTAAACAACTTAGGCTCGATTAGACGTCGCTCACTACAATCTTAGAGTTCGAACTGTCGTAGTGTTTCCGGCAGACACCCAAGTGTTTGACTAAGTGCCAATGCCAATGATTGCTTGTTACCGTCGCCAACAACACGACCCAATTGCTGGTAGGAGGATGATGATGGACTTCCTTAGCTGAAATCCAACTGAACAACAGTAAATATGATGAAAATTAGCGAAAGGGAGATGAAAAGAGAGGTCTGTCGTGAGAAGGAGGCAGGCTGTGAGATAGGTGGTGATTCGGTTGAGGGAGACATACTCACAAGATAAGGGCAGCAATGGGGAGACAGACAGACAAAGAGAGAGAGAGAGAGAGAGAGAGAGAGAAAGAGACAGAGAGGGGGAGAGAGAGAGAGAGAGTTTGGACAAGGGGGAGAGGCAAGAGAGTGGCAGAGGAAGAAACGTAAGAGAAGGCGTGTGACGGTGTGAGGAAGGTGATGAAAGAGTTTGGGCAGAGGGGAGAGTGTGCGAGAGAGAGAGTGGAGGAAACAAGAGAGACAGGAAGAGAGCTCGAGCAGTGAGAGAGCGTGGGCAGAGGGGAAAACAACCAGAAAATGAGGAGAGGGAGAGATGCGATGCAGAGAAACGAGAGAGCGAGAGAGAATGCAGAGAAAGAGAGAGACGGGTAGAGAGAGGGCGTGTGTGAGGAGCGTGGGAGGAAGAGGTGAACTCGACAGGGAGAATCGGGACAGAGGGAGAGACGACAAAACAGCGAGAGAGGGAGGAGGAGAGAAGAAGGAAGAGACAGAGAGACAAACTGACTGCTTACCTATGAGCAACACCGTCGCCGCTGCCACCCTGGTTTACACTACGCCGCACGAACCAGCATCCGACGACAGGAAGACGACGCCGGAGAGCGGGCGTCGGGCCCTCTTCACGCGCTGGATTCTGGGTCCAGGTCTAGATCCCGACCTACCCAAATGAAAATCGGTACACACATACTCATGAAATTTTCAGAAACAAAGTTCGTATGCACCCTTGACATCCAGGAGACTTCTATCATCTAATCTGTTTCTCTTATTTAACTTGTACTTCAGCCATGACCAACTTCTACTCATATATATATATATATATATATATATATATATATATATATTGATCCATCACTGAGAGTTGACGATGGTTTGTTTAGTTTTGAATAACTTAGCATATCTAAAGAAGGAATGATGCATTTCCAACCTATATGTGTTAATTTTAGAAATATGTTTGATTAGCATCTCAGACCCTTCTGATTGCTCAAATGTGCTTTAGCATGCTTCCACATATCATCTACTGAATCTGAACTAGTTTACTACTCGTCTTCATGGAAATATCTTGGTAATACTAACCTATGTCACATAGGTGCGGGGAGCGGGTGCGGGTGCCGGTGTCAGAGCGGCACATTCCAAAAAATTTAGGTGTTGCAGTACAATGAGGGTAATTTAGTATTATTATTACTATAGTATACACACACACACACATAACAAAATGGTCTATAAACAAAAAAAATATTACAAATTTACAACATCTACATTTGGTGCTAAGTAAAATACTAAAATCTAAATCATTAAATGGTAAATGAGTAAATGTTTACAATACACTTCAAGTTCAAACATTCAATGCTAACAATCATTGTAGCAAAACAGATCAAATTATGGACAAAACCCAGCAGAAATTAGTCATGAAAACATTCTAAGCAAGTAAACATTAAACAACAATACAACCATAGTTGCAGCAAAACAAAAAACTGATCTAGCTGAAAAACATTAACACTTTAACCGTCAAACTCAAGCATGTATATTATACCATGAAAACATCAATCAAACAATTCTTCATTTCAGAAAATAATCATTAAATTCTGAATATCACAAAAAAGAACCAAAAAACAATAAAACGCACCGCAAATATGAGCACTGCAAATATGAGCAAATGCCAAACAGAGTTGGGTGCATTTTAAATTGAATGTAAGTATTAGGTGCATGAAAATAGAAATGTAACTTATTTTTAAAAATTTTAAATTGAATAAAATAATGGTCTTTTAGAATATAAGCAATCTAACCATCCATTTTAAAGGACAAGCATTCTAAGGGCAGTTCATTATTAAAATTTTCGATTGAATAAAATAAAGTTTTTTTAAGGTAAGCAGTGTGGTTGAAGGACCGCAGACTGGTCATTCCTTTGTAGCCTTTCCTTTTAAAGAGAAAAGTTGGAAGCTTGAAAAAGAAAGAAACAAAGAGGAAATAAAATAAAGTTTTTCTTTTAAATATACATAGTCTAGTCGTCCTTTCAAAGGACAGCAGACTGGTTGTCCTTTAAAAAGGATGATTGTTGCACCTTTGATGGTCTACTTTTTTAAAAAGAGAGGAGCAAAGCTAAAAGTTTGAAAAAGAAAGAATGAGAGGAGGTCAAGGAAAAAGGAGAAATAAGGGTGAGAAAAAAGAAAAGAAAAAAGAAAAAAAATGGTGCGGCTTGGGTGCGTGTTGGAGCTGCACCATGTCGTGTTGACACGGGTGCTGGGTGCATTTTAAAGCACCCGTGTGACTTAGATACTAACCACACACTTTTTCATATATTACATTCAAAAAAAAAACTCATACACACTTTCATGGCATCAATGAACATTTTACACACTTTCATGGCATCAATGAACATTTATATTTTACCAAAAGGTAGTAGGCATGCGCCATGAAATTATGCATTGCATAAGTTTTAACATGACATTGGTACAAATAACATCATTCTTTGCTCAAAAACATGTGCTTAACTTTGCATATTGTTGAATGCATCTATATATATTTTATTTCTCATGAATATGCATTTATATATCTTTATATACATATAAATATGCCAGACATACAAGAACTACATGCAGCACTTAGGTCTAAATATTCCTATACAAAATCTGAAAAGAATCTGGTTCAACCTCCAGGTCTGCCTATTACAGCACATCTCCCGAACACCACAGCAGCTCACTCTAAACCCTTGCAACATATATTTATTTATATACATTTTCAGCTTATAACTTGTTCCTAATAAATTACATATATGTCAACATACATTCCAGGTAGTGTTTGATGGTTAGGGATTTAAGAATTGGAAATATATTTCTGGAAATATATTTCCTGGAATAAAAGAATGAGAAAAATATTTCTGATTCTCATTTTGATGTGTGTGTGATAACTAAGAATTATGTTTCCAGAAATATATTTCTGTGTTTGATGATACAGAAATATATTTCCAGAAATATATTTCTGTGTTTGATAATAAAGAAACATATTTCCAGATTTACATAATCTTCAAATTTTTAACCAATTCATTGCTCCCTTCTAATTCCTTCAGGAGATGTGCCTCTGCAGCTTTGGCTCTTGCACCAGGCTCTTGAAACTCAGAACGTTGCCGAGAAATGTAACCCACTTTGTCAGCAAGAACCCGAATACAGACATGAAGTTCTGTACCAATGTCATCCTCGCTCTCATTGGCAGAGCTGAAATGAAATTCAGAAAAGTGCAAAAAAGAATCACTAACAGAATGTTATCATACAAAAGTACAGCATGACACTGTTGCAGAAAAAGGAAAGCAGTCATGCTTAATGAATTTGCAGTCACCAATATGCAACGACAAGAATTACCCCAAACAATCATGTGGTATCTTCTACCTCATGGCTGTATGGTCTATGGAATTAAGTAGAAGAACTTTCAAAGTAGGCAAAATAAAAATTACACAACTTAAAAAACATTTTGAGGATCCTGAAAGAAAAGAACTGGAATAATACCATGAAAAGAAAAAAGAAAAGATAGACCAGATGCATCAACAGTTGCAAAGGGAAAATGATGGCCCCACTGAGCACTTTTAGTAGGTCCAATGAAAGAAGGGTTCTAGTTAACACACCTGAGATTCATCCAAGAGCTTCAAACTAACTTCAAGTTCTTTTCTGAACCCTAAATTTAACTTCCTCCAAAGCAGAGTTAAGCTTTGATTCAGTCTCGTTGTATTCATTTGATTTCTTTTCCAGTGCATCTCTAAGTTTTACAATTATTGCTTCTGCCACTTTGGAAGCCCTGTTGGATTGTTCAGTAGCATTAACTTCCTGAGAACCTGTCTCAAGTTGATCATCTATTTTCCCATTTGTGCCAATTTTTGTTTTTCCTAACTCCCATGTTATAAATCACTTCAATCCAAGGACATGAACAACCCAGCCAAAACTTTTCCAAATAAAAAGATATAAGGGCATAAAGCCATTTCTTAGGCTCTGTATGCATGGGGGCTTCAACTTCAATATCACCAAATTGCATACTTCCTTCTCTATGAAGGCAGAAGCACACAAAAGGCTAAAAATTCAAAGCATAGCACATCAAGGAGAAGTGTGCGCGTGCCAAAAACACCTATGCAGAAGCATTTGTAACAACATGATAGAATACAGGTCAAGGGAGAAAAAAGATCATCTAATGCTATTGCTACCTGAGGCAGTATTGGCATCACATAGAATAGAGATTGAGCTTGGTAAACAATATGCAACGTAAAGGCTCCATAGATCATGATTCATATTAGATTATGGAATTTGAGATCAAGAGAAAGTAGTTTTCAAGAATTAACAGAAGGCATATCTGGGAACATACAACCTTCATACTGAAACATGTGAATCCTTCAAAACAAAACCAAACAGAACCAGATAAAGTGCACTATAGCATCCAATATGTGAAGCTCTGAATAAATGATCCAAAATCGTAAAAAAAAAACTGTGAAGTGTAAAGTAATTGGGAGGATCAAGACATGCGCCTAGCATCATCAGCACCGCTGCACCAGAGATCAATATCACAAAACTCAGCTTGATACAGTTCAATTGTTAACGTAACATGGTTCTATAAGGAGCTCCAAGATTTTTCAAGCAATCAAGAGCACAATGAAACTTCTAAGATCCCATGCATGTAATTAAAAGGACCTATGATGCTCTTGCGAGCGCTCATCAACCGAAAAAATTCACCAACCTGTGTATATACAGAAAGTCTGAACCTACCAAACAATAGATTGGATGCAAAAGATAATTACAGTTCAGCATACCAGAACGAAGCCAACGTCATAAGCCAGACAATCAAACATGTACAGAAAGAAGAAACTAGTTAAAAGAGGACATACCACTAGACAATTTTACATTTCATACTGCGTTTATGAATGTACAGCAAAATGAAAAAGAAAAGTAGTTGGGCAATTCACAATGGCCCAATTATACATTTACAATCCCTCTTGATTCTCATTCATGTTCCGGATGCTCAATTGCTTTACTAGAGAGAAGGCTTTTATGTACCATCGACAGTTATGATATCTGGGATCCTGTTTTCCGATATATTGCTAAACCTTCTCAATACAGTGTGGTAGGAAGTTAAAGCCGGTACCTGCTCCCCAAAAGACCCAAAAACCTGCATAAAGATTTCGTCATCAAATGCAGCTAGAACATCTATGCTCAAGAAATGATCCGCCAAATGCAACTCCTTGTGGAGGCAATCTGAATGAATCCTGTATTCTCTGATCCACTTCTCCTCCACATAGTCCTTCAGCACCCATATATCCAAGGTGGCATTAGAGACGTCAAAATAGAGAAAATACAGAAAGCCACCAATCTCAAACAAGTACACATCATGCATTCCACCGCAGAAGTCACCCCCATAGAAGCAATTAGGATACGCCAAGTGCCGGAATCTCTCTTCCCGGATATTGAAAGCGACAATCGACTCCGACCCGTAGCGCTGAGCCACAAAATTGGTGGGAAGTATCTCAGGCTGCAACCCATCTGCGGTTTCATCAACGATCTTAAAAATCTCCGCCAACCAATGGATGGCTCCATTAACACAAGGGAGGGAAAATGTGGAAGAGCAACATGCTGCAGCAGGAACAGCGCCCTCGAGGCTTCTCCATGATCGATCAACACCCAAAGTGAATATCTTCGCGTCAATGGCGGACCCTTGGTGGGAGATGATGAGAACCTTATGCGCGCTCCACTTGGGAGAGGGGTCGAAGAGGAGCTGGCAGATCGAGACAGAGATAGGAGAGGACCCCGGGAGGCCAAAAATCTCGTGGGTCGCCGGGTTCACGACATGGTGGTGGCATCTTCCACCTTCCCCTTCAACAGAAGCGGTTCAAAACCCTCACCTTATTAAGGAGCTGATGAGGGAATCCTTCGAGTGGGGAAGGTTCGTGGCAGCAGGAAGAAGGCTGCAGCTTCACGGCGCGTGAGGACGAAGAGCATTGCGTGAGGACGAAGAGGACTGCTGCTGCGAGAGGCGAGAGGCGAGTGAGGGAAGACGAAGAGGGCTGCGGCTGCGAGAGGCGAGTAAGCGAAGAGGCAGCGAAACGGGAAACGTGACCGTGCCCCAACGGTCCGAAAAAAAACTCCGGAAACATATTTCCACCCATCCGGGTGGAATAATGTTTCCGGAAACATTATTCCGGAATCGACCTCAACGGTCGAAAATATAATTCCGAGTTTGATACGTAGGATTTTTTTTTTTAAATTTGAAATATTATTCCGTTGCCAGCCCATCAAACAATACGAGTGGGGAAGGTTTACTAGGACTATTATTCCGTTGCTATAGTGAAATATTATTGTCTCAATACTTACTGGAGTCCTCCATATAGAGACATACCTTATTTACTAGGACTGCTCTAGTGCATAGTCACAAATAACATAACGGCGAGGTTTTCTCGAGTATAATACAGGGGGATTGAAAAAAATTGGAGAAATACAAAAATTTTAAAAAAAAACTAAAAGTAGGAGAAAAATAAAATAAGTGAGAAGCTAATAACACCAAAAGATAAGTAGATTTGCAACAAATAAAAAAGAGAAAATGAAAAAAAAAAACTGTTTGACATTTAAAAAACTGAAAAAATGAAAAAAGTGAAAAAAACATGAAAAAATGTTATTTTCATTTTTAATTTTTTTAGTTTTAAACAGCCATTTAATCTATCACATTTTTTTGTGTTTTTTTTAAAACGCGTTTTTTGTGACTATGGTTTTAGACTTTCCTGAATTACACACATATATGTAACTTCATATTATAAGATACCCCACTTAGACCAAACTACGCACACACACACACACACACACACACACACACACACACACACACACATATATATATATATATATATATATAGATATATATAAACTAGTTGCCAACCAGTTAGGTACAACACTCACCTAAATAGAACCAAGCCTCAACCGATAGCACTTCAACTCCTTACTTTCTGATTGAGATGATAGTGAGATGATAGTTGGGCAACCCAGCTACCTACTTTGTTCTTTGTGCTCCTCCCAAGATGTTGCTAAAAATGCAAGATATATATATCTTTAAAATTTTGTTGCTTGAACTTTCTTCACCAATACTACAGCAAATGGGTAAGTAAAATGCTGCCATTAACTATTTATTTTCACAGCTACCTCATTATGACTTAATAACTAACTGTGACTAGCCTCAAGCTTACAGGTAAATAAATAAATGAATAATTATATATATATATATATTTATTTACTTACAATTTTCCCTTAAACCATAATATATCTATAATTAGACCCATTGAAATTGTAGTCCTCGAAATTTGCACGTACCTTATTCAAAAAACTGATGATCACTCTTGTTCATGTCATCCTCATATTTCCAAGTGCATTCTATGATGTTGCCATTCCACCTGTACTAACAAAATCTTCTTCCCCATAACACACCTTCCTTTCAATCTATGACCTCAAGTGGTCTTTCCTCCATTGTCATATCTTTTTGCAAATCTACCTCATCATAGTCTATCACATGTGAAGTATCTGATACATACTTCCGAAACATGGATACATAAACATTGGATGTGCATGGTTGTATTGTGGTGGTAGTAAAATTCGATAAGCCATGTTTTTCTCTAAATTTTCAAATTTCCAATATGCCTTGGGCACAGATTCCCCTTCTTTTTGAACTGAAACATGCTCTTGGTGGGTGTTAGAATATATTGTAATGGGGAACCGGGTCCATATCTGGACCCGGTCCTATGGGGTACGGATACCGAGGCAGACTCGGTACCCTAGGCGGCACTCTTTCTCTCCCTCCTATATATTCTTCACTTACATGTAATTGTTGAGTTAAGTGAATATTATTTTCTCTCTCCTAGGGTTGCGGTTTGCCCCTAGGTCAGAGCTTTCCCGTGGTTTTTCACCTCTTTCTGAGGTTTTCCACGTATATTGTGTGTGCTTTCTCTGCTCTCTCCTTGTGGTTCGTGTTTCTACATGGTATCAGAGCCACCGCGTGTGAGATCGTTGGTGTGCAAGTAGTGCTTTTCCGCCGTTCACGTGCCGCCTCCGTTGCCGTTTCCAGCACCGCCGCTGACACTGTTCTCAGCGCCGCTGCTGTCGTTGTTTCCAGTGCTGACGCCGTCCAGGAACGCCGTCGTTCCCAGCGCCGTCGCCGGTGTGGTTTCTTTCTTTGCTGCCATCGTTCCCAGCATCGTCCTGCCCTGCCGCCGTCGCCGCCGTCGTTATCAGCGCCGCCCTGCCGCCGTCGCCGGTCCCAACGCCGCCGTCGACTGGGTTATCTCCGCTGCCCTCTTTTTCTGTTCCGCTGCCCTCTTTTTCTGTTCCGCCGCCGGCCGGTTGTGACCTTCTTTGGGGATTGCAATGGCTGACGCAGTGATTTCCAAGATTGATGATGCCCTAGACACCAGCAACAATACCAAGGGTGAGAACTTGCCTGTTCATGTCACCTCCATTCGGCTGAACAAGGATAACTATCTCTTGTGGTCTGCTGCCCTAGAAATCGTGATTACTAGTCGTGGTCGCCTGCACTATATCACTTGGGAGAAGCCTGCACCTTCTAAAACTGATTCGCAATGGCCGACCTGGGCGTTGGAAGATAGTCAGGTTAAAGTATGGATTATTAGTTCAGTTTCCGCAGATATTCAGCCTTTGATCTTGCATAAATCGACTGTGTATGATATGTGGACTGTTCTTGCACGTATGTATGGTCGTAAGAAGCGTGTTTTACGTGCATATCAAATCAAACATAGCATATATGCTCTTAAACAGGGTGATTTATCTGTTGCCTCCTTCTATGCCGCCCTGAAGACCAAATGGGAGGAACTGGATTATCATGTGAATGATGACTGGAAATGTGGTGTTGATCATGCCCTGTATTGGGAAAAGGAATGGATGGACCGCACCTTTATCTTCCTTGGAGGCCTGCGTGATGAGTTTGAAACCATTCGGAGCCAGATTCTTAACTGTGATGAGATTCCTGGAATCGAAGAGGTGTATGCTCGTATTGAGTCTGAGGAGCAATGGCGCCATATTATGCATATTGACACCCATCAGGGGAGTTCTCCAGCAGCCTTTGTGAGCCATACTTCAGGGAGAGGGCAGCGTCCTACTCGACGATGCAACCATTGCAACTGTAGAAATACGAACAAGAAGAAGACGAAGAGAAACAATGATCACGATGTAACGTGGAAAACCCTCAACACGAGGGAGAAAAAACCACGAATGAGGAGGAGTTGGTGCCCACTAGCAGCCAGACTCTCTCTCTCTTAAGATTATCATTAACACTTAAGGATTAGGGTTACATGACTTAAGTAGAGCCCAAAACGGGCTACAAGGCGGGTCGGGTATGGATCCGGACCCGAAACCCACAATCTATCAACACTCCCCCTCAAGTTGGGCATACATATCAAACATGCCCAACTTGGATACATTCCTCTCAAATGAAGCTGAAGGAAGAGCTTTCGTCAGAACATCAGCAGTTTGGTCATCAGACTTCATGTAAGGTAAGATCAACTCTTTCGCATCAATCCTTTCCCGAATGAAGTGACGATCAATTTCAACATGTTTTGTTCTGTCGTGAAGAACATGATTGTTGGCTAAGTTGATTGCAGACTTGTTATCACAATACATCTTCATAGGTCTTTCAATCTCTATTCCAATGTCAGTCAACAATATCTTCAACCATAATAACTCTGACACTCCCATAGCAATTGCCCTATATTCTGCCTCTGCACTGGATCTAGAGCAAACATCCTGTCTCTTGCTCCTCCATACAACAAGGTTTCCTCCCAAGTAAACACAGTACCCTGTAGTAGATCGTCTGGTATCACCACAACCTGCCCAATCCGCATCAGAATAGCCCTCGATTTCCACAGTCTCTTGTTTCACATACAGGAGTCCCTTACCAGGATTTTTCTTCAAGTAGCATAGCACTCTGTCCACAGCCTTCAGATGTGCATCGGTTGGCGCATGCATGAATTGGCTCAAAACATTCACCGCAAAGGTGATATCAGGTCTCGTGAGGGTAAGATAAATTAGCTTCCCAACCAAACGTTGATATCTTCCCTTGTCTTCTTCACAGAGAGGCTCTCCATCTCTAAGACTCAACTTGTGCCCAGTGTCAAAAGGGGTAGGAGTAGGTCTACATCCCAATTTACCAGTTTCTTCCAGCAGATCTAATGTATATTTCCTTTGGTTTAGTACAAGACCAATACTAGACCTAGCAACCTCCATACCAAGAAAATACCTTAGCTTGCCAAGGTCATTGAGGTCGAATTCTGTAGCCAGTAACCCTTTTAACTTGATAATCTCCTCCTCATCATCTCCAGTAACAATCATGTCATCTACGTAGACGAGCAGGAGAGTAACCCTGCTCTCCTTCTTCTTCACAAACAGAGTGTGATCTCCATTTCCTTGTTTGTATCCATGACGTATCATCACTCTTCTCAGTCGTTCAAACCACGCTCTGGGCGATTGCTTAAGGCCATACAAGGCCTTTTTCAGCTTACAACACTTTTCTGGTTCTTCATATCCTAGAGGCATATGCATATATACTTCTTCTTCGAGGTCACCATTGAGGAATGCATTCTTAACATCCAGTTGATACATCTTCCACTCCTTCATCACAGCTAGGGATATAACCACCCTCACAGTCTTCATTTTTGCAACAGGAGCAAAGGTTTCCAAGTAATCAATTCCATATTTCTGGCTAAACCCCTTGGCCACAAGTCGAGCTTTATATCTTTCAACACTCCCATCTGGTTTGTACTTGATGGTATACACCCATTTGGATCCAACTAGGTGAGCGGCTTCAGGAATCTTCACCACTTCCCATGTCAAGTTTCTTCTTAGGGCATCTATTTCTTCTTTCATTGCATCAGCCCACTTGGAGTCACTTTGAGCTTCAGCGACAGTCCTGGGAATCACAGCCAAAGAGAGAGTAGAAACAAAGCACTTGTAATCTTTCCCAAGTCTGGAATAAGAAACAAAATTACCAATGGGGTGTTGAGTACATAACCTGACACCCTTTCTCAGGGCAATGGGAAGATCGTCATTCTTCTTTTCAACCTCATCATGAGTCTCCACGGTCTCCTTGGTAGGACTTGGTTCATCCAGGGAAGGAGTGGCATTGGGATTGGAAGTAGATCTAGCATCACAAGTCATCACCTCTGTCTGAGTACCTCGTCTAGAGTAGAACTGTCCAAACAACTGAGGGCCTTCTTTCTCAATGCTATTGTCACCCCGTTCCTCCTTCTCAGGCACATCAACAATATTAAGTGATTCTGCTTTCTTGTAGTCCAAGAAATCTATAAACTGAAGTTCCTGTCTCTGAGAATACTCTTCCCTGCCCACAGACTGCTCCCCTTGAAGAGGATTCGCACCAAAGTAAGAGGCATGTTCCAAGAAGGTAACATCCCTCGTAACATAAGCTCAACCAGTAATAGGATCAATACATTTGTATCCTTTTTGCGTAGGGGAGTATCCAACAAAGACACATTTGATAGACCTAGGATCAAGTTTCTTGACATTTGGACTGTGATCATGGATAAAACATACACAACCAAAAACACGAGGAGGAAGAGGAAATGGTGGACGACTGCCAGGAAGCAACGAGTGGGGAGTCCTACCATTCAAAACACGACTGGGCATGCGGTTAATAAGATAGGCACTAGTAAGAATTGCATCACCCCAATAGTGTTTAGGAAGATTTCTCTGAAACAAAAGAGCCCTGGTGACATTAAGAAGTTGACGATTTTTCCTTTCAGCTACCCCATTTTGAGGGGGGGTGTAACTACAGGATGTCTCGTGAACAATCCCCCGTTGTCTAAGAAACTCCTCAACAGGCTGACACATGTACTCACGGGCATTATCGGACCTGAAAGTTTTAACATTCGCACCATACTGGGTATGCACAAGAAGAATAAATGTCTCTATGATGCGAGGAACCTCGCTGCGGTCTTTTAACAAGTATATAAATGTAGCACGAGAGAAATCATCAATGAAAGTGATAAAATACTGGAAACCTTGACGGGTATGAATGCCCGAAGGTCTCCATACATCAGAGTGAATCAGGGAAAAAGCTTCATTAGCACAACTAGAAGAAAGAGGGTACGAAGCCCTCACATGTTTGGCAAACTGACAAACATCACAAGAAATGGAAGACAAATCAAAGGAGAAACACAAGTCTGGAAACAAATGTTTCAAAATCCCAAAAGGTAAATGCCCAAAACGTTCATGCCAGTACATAAAAGACTGAAGACAATCTTCTCTTCTCTTATCTGTCTTGAGGATCGCTGTCAACAGAGCAGTAGCCACACGTATGGGAAGACGATATAATCCATCAGAAGCTAAACCAATCCCAATCCTCTTCCCTGTCACCAAGCCCTGCAAAACACAACGATCGGCAGAGAATATAAGTTCACAATTCAATTCTTTAGTAAGTCTACTGACTGATAAGAGATTTAAAGGAAACTGGGGAACATGTAAAGCGCCCTGCACATGAAATTTGTCCAACAAGGACAGAGTGCCTTCGCCTGCCACACAGGTAGAGGAACCATCTGCAAGAGAAACACGTTCCTTTCCCGATGACAACTTATACTCATGAAACAATTTTGGATTACCTGTCATGTGATGAGTAGCACCACTATCGACAATCCATTCCCCCACAGAAGAGTTACCTTGATTGCCAATAACCGCGAGAGCATGATTAGCTGTAGTTCCCTCTGAGGTCTCAATCTTGTTGACATCGATCCTGCCCAAATAAGCCCTTAGTTCACGAAGCTGGTCAGCAAAAATGGAGACTTTTTCTCCACTGGATGCTTGCACCTCAGACACAGGCGTTCTCCCAATCGAAGATCTCCCTTTGTTTCCCTTCTTTTCTGGATGAAGATCCCAACAATAATCCACGGTGTGACCTGTCTTCTTGTAGTGAGTGCACCGGCGAAGGGATCTAGACGGGCCGCCAGGACCACGACTCACGAGAGCGGATCTCTCGTTATAGGGCACAAGTTCCCTCTTCCCTTCTTTTGTAACAAGCCTCCTCTGTTCTTCCGCTTCAACACAGGAGTACACATCTTCAATACTGGACACCTCCCCTGAATTCAGAATCTGGCTTCAAACACCTTCAAACTCATCATTTAAACCTGCTAAAAATAGGAAAACCCTGTTTTCCCATTCATGAGCAACATAGAGCGCCTGATCATGGGGACAATGCCAATGAATATCAGAATGATAGTCAAGCTCTTCCCACTTGGCTTTCAAAGCCCCATAGTATTCTGCAACAAACGAGGTCCCTTGTCGAATGCCATAGACTGTCTTCATTACTTGGTAAGTACGAATTGCGGTCTTCTTTTGGCCATACATTTGCTCGAGGACCACCCACATGTCTCTAGCAGTCTTCTTCCGAAGGATAAGGGGCTGAATATCGACGGAAACGGAATTGACAATCCAAGTTTTCACTTGATTATCCTCAAGAAACCAAGTATGCCACACATCACTTGTTCTTGCTGGTTCGGGGTTGCTCCCATCAATATAGGCCATGCGACTACGGCCAGCAATCCCCATGGTCATAGCAGGCGACCACGAGAAATAATTATCCTTGGTGAGGCGAAGAGTGATGACCTGCATGGGAACATTCTCAGTTCTAAAAGCCCCTATTTCAGTGGGATTGGTGTTGACGGTTGACGAGGAAGAGGCTGCCATAATCACAGACCAGTCTAGCTACGGGTGAAGCCCAGTAGGCAGCAAGGGCAGCAGGGAGCAACAGCACAATACAACACCAAAAAAAGGCAGAGAGTAGGCAACGGACAAAACGGAGAACGCCTAAACCTCACCGGCGGAAGAGACAGCAACAGAGAGGCAGCGCCGGAGAAAAAAAAACGAAGCAGAGCGGCGCGGCGCTGGGTGGAAACAAACCGCCGGAACCAGGCAGAGCGGCGCACCGGCGGAAGCAGACCGCCGGAACCAGGCAGAGCGGCGCGGCGCTGGGCGGAAATAGACCGTCGAAAACTGGCAGAGCGGCGCGGCGCCAGAAAAAGACACGGCGGTGGGCGATGCGTCGGATGACAGAGAGGAACGACGCTGGACAGAGTGTCGCTGGGCAGGCCGATGCTGGGCGGAAGCGACTGAACAGGAACGACGCTGATCAGGGCGTCGCTGGGCCGGTCGTCGCTAGGCGGAGACGGCGGAATCCTGAGCGACGCTGATCAGGGCGGCGCTGGGCGGAGACGGCGGCGGGGCGACAGACGAAGCTCAGGCGTCGGGCACGGACGTCGGGCACGGGCGTCGGGCACGAGCGTCGGGCACGGGGGTCGGGCGAAGCTCGGGCACGAGCGTCGGGCACGGGCGATGAACAGTGTCGGGCGAGACGATGAACAGTGCCGGGCAAGTCAATGAACAGTGCCAGGCGAATCCTCCTCCAACACGGGCAAAAGACAAACCAGAAACGCCGGAACTTCACGGCTCTGATACCATGTAGAAATACGAACAAGAAGAAGACGAAGAGAAACAATGATCACGATGTAACGTGGAAAACCCTCAACACGAGGGAGAAAAAACCACGAATGAGGAGGAGTTGGTGCCTACTAGCAGCCAGACTCTCTCTCTCTTAAGATTATCATTAACACTTAAGGATTAGGGTTACATGACTTAAGTAGAGCCCAAAACGGGCTACAAGGCGGGTCGGGTATGGATCCGGACCCGAAACCCACAATCTATCAACAGCAACAAAGCGGGTCATTCTGTTGATTTTTGTTGGGATCTTCATCCTGAGAAGCGTCTCGTCCGAGGTCGTCCTCCTCCTCATCGCCGTGCTCCTTCTGTGCCCGAGCCTAGTCCGGGGTCGTCCAATGTTGCCAAATCCAAGCTCTCCTCAGATCAACTCAGAGAGTTGCAAGCATACATTAGTCGTTTGTCTACCCAGGATAATGCTTCTACTTCTGAGGGGGCTAAGTTAGCCCAGGCCCTGGTTGCTACTAGTGATGAAGGTAATTCCTCTCTCGGTGATTGGATTGTTGACAGTGGGGCTACTCATCATATGACAGGGGACCCTACGATGTTTCAAGAGTACAAGTTGACCTCTAGGCAGCAGCGTGTGTCTATGGCTGATGGTTCTTCTATCTCTGTGGCTGGAAAAGGGAGTTTATCATTACTGAACAAATATTGTCTTCATAATACCCTGCATGTTCCCAATATTCTCGTAAATTTGTTATCTATCAGCAGTATTACCAAAGAGCTAAACTGTAATCTAATTTTCTCTGCTGATTGTTGTTTCCTGCAGGACTTGGGGACGGGGCAGAAGATTGGGATTTGTTCGGTTATTGATGGTCTCTACAGACTGCCCGTACAAGTTGCTTCTGCTTTGATTTCAGCCACCAGTGGATAGTTGCCTGGCGTAGAGGACAGATCCGTCATTATGCGTTGGCACGAGAGACTTGGTCATCTTCCATTCCAGTTGCTTAAAAAGTTGTTTCCTAGGATGTTTCATTCTGTTTCTTTGGACACCTTCGCCTGTGAAGTGTGTCAGTTGTCTAAGCATGTTAGGGCCTCGTACCCTATTTCATTCAATAAAGCCAACCGTCCTTTTGCTTTGGTTCACTCTGATGTTTGGGGTCCTTCGGGAGTACCCACTTGTCGTGGCTTTCACTATTTCATGACTCTTATTGATGACTACTCCCGGTGTACGTTCGTGTATCTGTTGAAAGAACGTAGTGAAGTTCCCAACATTGTCAAAAACTTTGTGGCATTTGTTGAAACTCAATTCCATACCCCTGTTCAGACCCTTCGTACTGACAATGCTCGAGAGTATGTCTCCCAATCCCTTGATGACTTCCTGCGAAGCAAGGGTATTATACATGAAACATCCTGTAGCTACACACCTCCTCAAAATGGCGTGGCTGAAAGGAAGAACCGTCATTTGTTAAATGTCACCCGGGCCATTATGTTTCAACGTCATGTCCCTAAGCGGTACTGGGGTGATGCACTTCTCACTAGTGCTCATCTCATTAACCGTATGCCTACTCGTGTGTTGAATGGTCATTCCCCTTATTCTGTTTTGTGACCTACTCAGAATCCCTGGCCTTTGACCCCTCGGGTGTTTGGGTGTGTTTGCTTTGTCCATGACCATAGTCCCACTCTCAAGAAACTTGATCCTCGGTCCATCAAAGCGGTCTTTTTGGGGTATTCCTCCACTCAGAAGGGATACAAGTGTGTTGACCCTAGCACTTCCAGAGTATATGTCTCCAGGGATGTTACCTTTCATGAACATGAGGCATACTTTCCTGCGAATCCTCTTCAGGGGGAGTGTCTAGGTGACAGAAGAGAAGAGTATTCTTCGCATCAGTTGATTCAGTTCATGGATTTCTTGGATTAAACGGTTAGTTCTCCAAGTGTGGAAGACGTTGTCAGTAAGGACAGAGACAGTCAGATGGAGGGGGGCCCTGTAGAAGAACAGCCTCGAGGTCACCTATTTGGTCAGGTTTACAGCAGAAAGAAGAAGGATGTGATGGAAGACGTTGATGTTACCAATCCCAATCTTCCCAATCTTGTGACCTCCCCGGATGATCCAAGTCCAATGAATGAAGAACTTCCCATAGCCCTGCGCAAGGGCACCAGGTCATGTACTTCTCATCCTATTCAGAGATTTGTTTCATATGCAAAACTCAGTAAAGACTACAAGTGCTTTGTTACCTCTTTATCTATGGCTGTTATTCCTAGGTTAGTGGAAGATGCCAGGAAGGATCCTAAATGGCTACAGGCTATGACAGAGGAGATGGACGCCCTGGAAAAGAACAATACGTGGGAGGTTGTTGATATCCCCAAGGGAACTCACTTAGTTGGTTCCAAGTGGGTGTTTAATGTGAAGTACAAACCTGATGGCACTGTAGAACGCTATAAGGCTCGTCTTGTTGCTAAAGGGTTTAGCCAGAAATATGGGATTGACTATCTTGAGACGTTTGCTCTCGTGGCGAAACTGAAGACCGTAAGGGTCATCTTAGCTCTTGCAGTGCAAAAGAAGTGGAGCATGGACCAACTGGATGTCAAGAATGCCTTCTTGAATGGTCACCTTGAGGAAGAAGTCTATATGAGCATGCCGCCTGGATATGCTCGGAACGGGAAGTGTTGTTATCTCAAGAAAGCTTTATATGGTCTCAAGCAGTCTCCTAGAGCTTGGTGTGAAAGACTAAGGGTTGTTATGAAGACTAATGGCTATAAACATGGAAATGGTGATCACACCCTCTTCATCAAGCAGAGAAATGGTCTGGTGAGCCTCCTACTTGTATATGTTGACAATATGATTGTCACAGGTGACGACGAAAGGGAAAAAAGGAAGATGAAAGAAACGTTAGCTGCAGAATTCGATCTCAAAGATCTGGATAAACTAAGGTATTTCTTAGGAATTGAGATCGCGCGATCTGAGACTGGGCTTGTTATGAGCCAAAGAAAATACACCTTGGATCTTCTGAAAGAGACAGGTAAACTGGGATGCAGGCCCTTTCTTACCCCAATGGAGTCTGGCACAAGGATAAGTATCAAATCTGGGACTATCTTGGATGAGGAAGGAAAAGGGAGGTATCAGCGGCTGGTTGGTAAACTCATTTATCTCACTCTTACTCGCCCAGATATTACGTGTGCTGTGGGTGTGTTAAGTCAGTTTATGCATGCCCCTACTGATTGTCATTGAAAAAGTGCTGAAAGAGTATTGGGATACTTAAAGAATGACCCAGGGAAAGGACTGCTCTACACTCGACAAGATCGACTAAGCATTGAAGGATACTCTGACGCCGACTGGGCAGGATGCACAGATACTAGGAGGTCTACCACAGGATACTGCATCTTTCTTGGAGGTAACCTTGTGGTCTGGAGAAGTAAACGACAAGAAGTTTGTTCCAGGTCCAGTGCTGAGGCTGAATACAGGGCGGTTGCTATGGGGGTTACAGAGATGTTATGGCTCAAAATTCTTTTAGCAGATATTGGGGTTAAAATGGAAGAGAAGATGAGGATGTATTGTGACAACAAGTCTGCTATTAACTTGGCAAATAATCCGGTCATGCATGACAGGACCAAACATGTGGAGATCGATCGCCACTTCATACGGGAACGCATAGATTCAAAGGAGTTGATTTTGCCCTATATGAAGTCTGAAGATCAAGTTGCGGATGTCTTAACTAAGTCTTTATGTACATCTCAATTTGAGAAAAATGTTAGCAAGCTTGGCATGTTTGATATGTATGCCAAGCTTGAGGGGGAGTGTTAGAATATATTGTAATGGGGAACCGGGTCCATATCTGGACCCGGTCCTATGGGGCATGGATACCGAGGCAGACTCGGTACCCTAGGCGGCACTCTTTCTCTCCCTCCTATATATTCTTCACTTACATGTAATTGTTGAGTTAAGTGAATATTATTTTCTCTCTCCTAGGGTTGCGGTTTGCCCCTAGGTCAGAGCTTTCCCGTGGTTTTTCACCTCTTTCTGAGGTTTTCCACGTATATTGTGTGTGCTTTCTCTGCTCTCTCCTTGTGGTTCGTGTTTCTACAGTGGGTAAAATTTTGATAAACACATGATCTCTTGCTTTAAAATCCAACTCCCTTTATCATTGGTCAGCATAACTCTTCTGATGACTTCGGGCAACCATAGGTTTCTTCTTGATTATGTTAGATTGATCAGTATAATGTTGAATGACTAGAGGATCTTCAATTTTGTTGTCTCTAACTCATTCCAACTAGTTGGCTATCTACAAGGTCGACCATAGTGAGCTTTAAATGGAGCCATCCAATAATGGAGTAGTAATTATTATATGCAAATTCTGCTAGCTTCACATGCCTATCCCTTTTACCTTTCCACTCTATCACACAAGCTCTCAGCATATCCTCTAGTGTTTAGATGGTTTGTTCTCACTGTCCATCGGATTGGAGATGAAATGTTACGATTAATTTCAGTTTTATTCCTAAAGGTTCCTATAATCTTTCCCAAAATTTAGATTTGAATCATGGATCCATGGAGTCGAACGATCCCTTCAACATATAAGTCTGCTAAACTCTCAAGGAATTGTGAAATCCTAATTGATAAGAAGTGTGCAGATTTAGTCAAGTAGTCCACTACAACCCATATAATATCATGTTCTCTTTGAGTCTTACTAATCCTACTATAAAATCCATTGAGGACACTCAATATGTTGCATTAATCCACTAAGCTTTTGATGTTCAACCTTAATTTGCTGGCACACTAAGCATTGCGAAACAAAATTTGCAATCTCTTTCTTTATTCCTGGCCACCAAAAGTTTCTCTTTATGTTTTGATACATCGTGGTGGTTCCTGGATGTATCTTGTTTTGTTGTCTCCTCCAATAACTTATTTTTCACTTTTGTATAATTTGAAATTTATAGTCTATTGTTGTAACAACTCGACCCACTCCTGAGCTCGGGCCTCTGGTTTGGCAGATCCCAACCCACCCCGTAGCAGGTTCGACTCCAGCCTCAAAAAGGCTAGGAACCAGGACAACCATTTATGGTAATGACTTACTTTATAAACCCTTGAAGATTTCTCACAATCTTCAATACAAGATTAAACATTTGGGGCATTACAATCCACCCCTTCAAGGCACACGCGTCCAACGTGTGGGACCCTAGGTCCGAGTGTTGAAACTACTCTGATACCACTGTAACAACCCAACCCACTCCTGAGCTCGGGCCCCTGGTTTGGCGGATCTCAACTTGCCCCCTAGTAGTTTCGGCTCCAGCCTCAAAAAGGCTAAGAACCAGGACAACCAATACCGGCTGCTTCTATAAGTCACACAAGGGGAAACATCAAACTATAGAGGTGAAAGGAACATGTATTTATTCTCAAAAGATACATGAGATTAGGCCTAAAAACCCACTCCAAACAAGTGAACAGCAAATGCTATACATATAGGAAGACTACATAAAGAAGAGGGAGATCTAGACATTGGACTAGTTCCAACAGCTAGAAATGTAGCTATTGGGACTAGTCCACTCCTAGTCAATAGTTAAAAAGAAAAGGATAAAAATGGAAATGAGAAAATAAGTATTAAGAAAAATACATAAAGAAAAAGGAAAAATTACATAAACAACCTAATATATATATATATATATATATATATATATATATAAGACATATATGAGCTGACTAATATATGTAATATGCATACATATAGATATATATATAAATCTGGATATATACATTATAACATTAATAACAGTTATCACACTAGTATTAGGATGACACCTTTTGAAGCCTTGTATGGAAGGCCATGCAGATCACCAACTTGTTAGGTCGAAATGGGTGATGGCAAGATCAAAAACTCTTTGATATTGTAGCATTACAACGACCAAGTACAATTGATAAGAAAAAAGTTATTGATGGCTCAAAGTAGACACAAGAGTTATGCTAACATTCGACATAGAGAGTTCTCTTTTGAGGTTGGTAATCATGTGTTTTTTGAAAATTTCACTTACTAAAGGTGTTTTTTGATTTGGTATTAAGGGAAAAGTTGAGCCCTATGTTCATTGGGCCTTTTGAAATATTAGAGAAGGTTGAAGAGGTGTGGCGTACAAATTTACCATCTAAATTGAGTCATGTTCATGATGTTTTCCATGTCTCTATGCTTTGAAAGTATGTGCTAGATCCTATACATGTGATTGACTTCAAGGTATTCAGTGCAAAATGATTTGACGATGGAAGAAAAGCCTAATAAAATTGTGGATCAAAGAGAGCAAGTACTTCACACTAAGATAATTCCTTTAGTAAAAGTAGAATGACAACACTATGGCCTGAAGGAGAACACATGAGAGATCGAGGCCGATACACGAAAGAAGTATCCACACCTGCTCTTGCATTGAGGTATGACCTAACTTTTGAGGATGAAATTTTCTTTAAGAAAGGTAGATGTAACGAGCAATGTCTTGGCAGATCTAGCTGAATCAGGTCCAGACCCGAACCCAAACTCCATCGTGCAAAAGAGGAATGCCTGTCAATGGTACCCCAGACCCAAAATGGTTAGTATATGTATTTCAGTGTCCACTATTGTTTGGGCCATGACCTCTACCCCTTGTGTTTCCACGTCGAGTGCATGCCATCTGAATCACACATTCAAAGATAAAAGTTACGAACAAAATTTTCATGTTTATATCTGAAACATAATTCCAGGTTAGTTAAAGAACTTGCAAACACCCTTCTACACCAAGCTTGGATGACTTTTCTCTTTTTTTTTTGTGATTGGCACTAGGCATTGGAAAAGGATTCTAGACACTATGCTCTGATACCAAAGTTATCATGACCCAAGTTTTGACACCAATTTATTTTTGTAGATATAATGGAATTGAACATTGGGCTTTAAAAATCACATCAAGTCATGAGTAATGATCAAATCAGAACAGACCCAAATCTTAAAAAACAACATCACAAGAAACCATGTAGTGTTAGAAATCAAGCAAAGGCAAAAATAAAATTACTCACAATTTAATGTGCTTCAGAGTATTGTTCTTCTACATCCATGACGATGCTCTCTCACTCCATAATCTCGTTGGGTGAGATTCCACTAATATATATAGACAATTTACATCAAGTTATTCTTGGAAATATATCTTTCCTTTGGTTTACAGATTGATTGATCCATGCACTGGGATTGCATATCCTTTGCTGGTTTGGCAGTTTCCCTTTTCTGCAGCGGTATTGGCTATGGCCCGGTACTCAGCTTCAGTAGAGAATCGGGCAACAGTAGGTTGTTTCTTTGAACTCCAAGAGATCAAATTGTGGCCAAGGAAGATAGCATTGGCTCCAATGGATTTGCAGTCGTCTGGGCAGGCAGCCCAGTCTCCATCAGAGTAAGCATGAAGTTGAGTTGATGAGTTCTGGTGGAGGCGAAGGCCATGATGGATGGTGGCTTTAATATAGCATAATATATGTTTTACAACATTCCAGTTTTCAGTTGTAGGTGTGTGCATGAATTGACACACTTTATTGATGCGAAAGAAAGAAATGGCCTAGTGATGGTGAGATATTGAAGGGCCCCAATAGTTTGGCAATATAGAGTGGCATCTGAAAATGGTGTTCCAGCCTTTGTCAGTGAGGAATTGGCCAGTAGGGGTGTAGAGATAGGCTTGGCACCAGTCATGTTTGTTCTAGTCAAAATGTCAATAATATACTTTTGTTGCGAGAGAAGCAAACCTTCTGACGTTGGAATGGCCTGAATACCCAAGAAGTAATGTAAAGATCTAAGATCTTTGAGAGAGAAGGCAGCACTGAGACAATGAACTAACTGAGTAACTTGATCAGTAGAATTCTCGTTAATTAGAATATCATCGACATAAACCAGGAAAAAAATTATAACCTGACCTGTAGTCAATGCGAACAAGGAGTTGTCAGTGTGAGACATTTTAAATCCCATATGTAGGAGCGACTGACTAATATGGTGATACCAGGCTCTTGGGGCTTTCTTTAAGCCATAGAGTGATTTATGAAGTTTGCACACATAACCTAGGTGGCGTTGATCTTCAAATCCTGGAGGCTGAGCCATATATACATCTTCAGTAGGATCCCCATGAAGAAATACATTATTGACGTCGAGTTATTTTATAGGCCATCGAAGAGAAGTAGTAAGAGATAAAACTGTGCATACAGTAGCTGGATTTACAATAGGACTGAATGTTTCAAAGTAGTCAATGCCTTCAATTTGATCATAGCCTTTGGCGACTAGTCGAGCTTTGTAGTGTTTCAAAGTTCCATCATCTTTACGTTTAATTTTGAAGATCCATTTGCATCCGATAATGGGAAAGGTTCGGTCAAATGGAACCAGAGTCCACGTTTCATTTTGATGAAGAGCTTGCATCTCCTTTGCCATAGCCTCTTGCCAATGTAGTCTTGAGGGCTTGCACATAAGTTCTTGGTTCCTGGTCGGAGTAAGATTGGGTGACAAGAGCAGTGGGAAGTGGGTAGGCTATTGAAAATGAGGATTTCGGTCTTTTGGTGCCATCTTGTGAGCGGGTGATCATGCTATGGGTTTGAAGTGTGGGCACAGCTGCAGGTGGAGGAATGGCTGAGTCATCTAGTGTAGGAGGTGTATCTGGAATGGGAGTTGAGTCACGGGTTGGAGTGGTTTGAGATGATGGTGGTGGGTGATTTGATAGAGAGTTGGTTGTGGTAGGTAGCATAGGTAAAAAAATGGGTAGTGTGGTTTGGTGGTATTGTGGGGATCATGTAGTTTGGTTGTTCAAGAAATGGAAAGTCTGACTCATTGAACACAATGTTACGGCTGATGATGATTTTGTAATTTCGGAGCTTGTAACAAAGATAACCCTTGTGAAAATTTGAGTATCCAAGAAAGGCGTGTTTGGAGGACTTAGGTTGAAGCTTGTGCTGATAATAAGGTTTAAGTTTGGGTATGCGGCACAACCAAGCACTCACAAGAATTTATAATTTGGAGGTATTTGGAATAAAATTTCAAACGGGGACTTGCCTTTGAGACATGTTATAGGAACACGGTTCAATAAACATGTTGTTGTGCTGAATGCATAAGTCCAGAATTATGTTGGAACACCTCCATCTTGAAGAAGAGAGAGGTATGTTTCAACAAGAGTGCGATGTTTCCTTTTAGTTGTGCCATTCTGTTCATGTGTATGAGGGCAGAAAATTTTTCTTTTGATACCATGATCTTGAAAGAACTTGTTAAGCGCTACATATTCACCACCACCGTCAGATTGGAAAAATTTAATTTTTGTATCAAAGATATTTTTGACTTTCACCTTGAACGCTTTAAAAGCCTTTTCAATGTCAAACTTATATGCCAAAAAATAAATCCATGTATACTTCGAGTATTCATCTATAAAAGGAGACACAGTATTGATATCTGTCTTTGCTAATCATGGGCGTAGGACCCCATATGTCCGAATGAACCACTTCAAGTGGTTTAGTAGTTTTGTGATCAGATAGAGTAAAAGGAAGAGCATGTGATTTTCCAGATTGACAAGCATCACAAAGGTTATTGTTTTTGACATCACTCAAAAGGAAGTTTATATTGTCTCTAGATAAAATGAACATTATTCAAAGCAGTGTGTCCAAGTCTAGCATGCCATCTACTAATGGTAGTCCATTCTCCATAGAGTGCCACCTTCTCAGTTTGACGTTGATTGCTTTCTGCTTGTGAGAGTTGGAGACGATATAGGCCATTGTTACTCCTTCCTTGTAGGATCACCACCCCTGTACGCTGGTCCTTCACCACACAATGATTTGCAAAAGATTCAAACACAACTTGATTATCCTTGCAGAATTTATTCACAGATAATAGATTATGAACCATTTTTAGAGCATGAAGAATATCTCGCAGAGCAACAGTAGATTTAGGAAGATGAAAAAGAGTTGACCCAATGTTTTGAATACACACACCTGATCCGTCCCCAACCTTAACAGTGTCGTTGCCTTCATAAGGTTCATGAATTGCCATCGATTCACGAGAATTGTTGATGTGATGGGTTGCTCCTGTGTCATGTCAGGGATCCAATTTGCATCATCAAACATATGAGGAGTGGAGTGATATACCTGAGCATTTGAGGATGATCCAATTTGCATCATGAATTCCCACAAACGATGCCAGGAAAAATAAGAACCGCCTATTATACTCTGTTCTGCTACTTCTACCACCAGTTCGAGCACCCAATAGTCACACGAATTTGATTCAAATCTCATGTAATCAATGACAGAAATCAACTCCAAGCAAAGATAACATGCAGATAAAAAGGTAAACTTCAAGATTAATGCACCAAGTCGCTGAAAAATCCCAAATTCGATGGAAATTTGAAGAACCAGTCACTGTGGCAGTGGAATGACCGATAGCACCGCCGATTTCCACCCAAATCCGGCCGTGACCGGTTTCTTCTTCAAAACAGCATCTCAAAAATGGTAGGAATGTACATAAACTCAAATGACAACCACAAAAATCCTAGACTCAACTCAATGCCTACATTGCCAGTCTATTGCAAAACTAAGGAAGTCCATTTGGTAGCTGATATTCATTCAAGGGATACATGTAGAGATAGAAGGGAAGTGTCAAATTACTCCCAAAAGTAAATACCCAACCATGAGTGTAACATGGTTTGGCAAGGCATGTATATACTTATATATCAAATAAAAGCAATATACATCTAACAAATATTCTCATGAGTCATTAACCTTATGCCACACTAGTAGAGGAACAAGACCCATCATAAGTTATAAATTCACACTAACAGCCCAATGACCACTAATCATGATCATAGTGATGAGCATCGGCGAAAAATACCTATGGACACAATCACAGGTGGAACAGAACCAATCTTCACCAAGCGGTCCACTTAGACCAAGAGTAACCTGCAGTAAAGCCTCCTAAGATAACCAAACTTTCCGCTGCAGTAGCAGGATCCAACCACCCAGCCTTAATCCAAGTGGTAGACACACCTCTCTAGGCACCTGAGATGAGGGACTAGGAGATGCCTCAGTCTCCAATAGTAACAAACGCAAAAGCTCAAGCCCTTGGACTGCATAATATCCAACGGGCAGTTCAGTGCATACGATGGAATGGGCAGCGACAATGAGCTCATGTCATAGCAGCACCTCCCAAAACAAAGCCATCCACTAGATTCAGCTCCCACTTCCATGTGCGATAATGTCATAATCTGTACATGTTTACAGTAGCACACAAAATTCTGGGGAGGGTTGGAGGTTAATGAGTCAATTAAAACTTGATAATCAGCAAAAGGAAAGTATTCCATACTTACACAGAATAGCCTCTCAAGGCCTCACAAAGACCAGCGTTGTGTAACAACATTAAACAAATGTATTCTCTAACACAATATATGAACTTAGCACCTTTTGTGGATTCTACTCACATTAACTGCCCTATAGTGTAACTGGTTATTTAGGAACTAAAACTGAAGGTTAGAATTTTCACTTCACCTCTTCATAAACTTTATAGTTAATTTCTGTATCTCTTATGTATCTTCTTACGAAGCGATTAATGTAAGTCTAATAAATACACTAAGGGCTTGGCTGTGATGTGCCATACTCCCTTGTAACAGCTGAGTTCTTACTTGTATAGGTTCTCACAGAGGGAAGGCATGGCTACTATCCGTTCTGTTTCAGAATCCTTGTATTGCACTAGTGCTTTAAATCTGAAATAAGAACAAGAGTGGAATCAAAATGGATGACCAATATCCTTTTCCTGCCAAATCTGTTGGTTATGTTGCATGATTGCTTATAGAAAGAATTTATTCTCAGCAGAACTGATCATCAACAATCTTAATAACCTCTAGGTCGCATAATTTTGAGTTCAGGCATATTATTAAAGTCCACCAAATGTGTAAAGATTCTATGCACCTGAAATAACCAGTTAAAGGAGACATAATAGCAAATAGAAAGTACTCCTTACCCACTTGAATATGTTTGTTCACTTTGTATTAGTGTCATGCTACAAAATTTGTTGCCCCAGCATATCTAGTTTCAAACAACTTTTGGAGCAGGTTCAAGGCTTTAACCAAATCTGAACCTCAAGTGCTCTCATACCAAGCACATACTCATGAAATTTTCATTAACAAAGTTCATATGCACCCTTGGCATCTAGGATACTTTTATCATCCAATCTGTTTCTCTTGTTCACTTTAACTGTTTGGGGTGTGACATAAGAGCATAAATAATTTTTTATTCAAATCCATAAAATCCACAGATTTTTCCTCCAACCTTATTCTTGTGATGCTATGTTCAGTGGAAAATATCATTTATAATATGATCAACTTCTAATTATAACAAGTTATGCTCAATTCTACCCCAAAAAGCCACAAAGAGGGCCACCGACTTCAGAAATGGCTGTGCAAATTAACAGGCCTAAATATACAAGTCAGAAAATATATATATACATATATCCTACCTCTAATCTTGTGGAACAGTCCATTAGAAATCAGCATTCCAGCAGAGTGAATTTATACTGATCCTGAAATCTGATCACTAAGATCAGACTAAGGTTTGTTCAGTTCTGAATAACTTAGCATATCTAAAGAAGGAATGATGCATTTCCATCCTACCTGCATTAATTTTATAAATATATTTGATTAGCATCTCAGACCCCAAATCTGCTTTAGCATGTTCCCACAGATCATGTACTGATTAGATCTGATTAACTACACAAGTCTTCATGAACTTGACTTGGTAACACTAACAGCACACTTTTTTATATATTACACATTCAATCAAAAACCCATACACACTTTCATGGCATCAATGAACAATCTGACGTCTTTTTAATTTCCCTAAAGCTAGCAGTCATGCCTCATGAAATGATGCACTGTATTAGTTTTAACATGATATCGATACAAATAACATCATTCCCTACTCAATAACATACATATGTATAACTTTGCATATCGCTGAATGCATCAATATATTTTCACTTCACACACATATACATTTATATATCTTTATGTACATATAAATATGACAAACATACATGAACTACATGTTGCACTTAGGTCTAGATATTCTCATACCTGTAAGTCTGAAAAAATCTGGTTCAGCCTGTAGGTTTGCCTTTTCCAGCACGTCCCCAACACCACATCAGCTCACTTTCCACCTTTGAAACATGTATTTATTTATAACTTTCCCCTTAGAAGTTACATATATGTCTACATACAGTTCATTATTGTCTCAATACATACTTGAGTACTCCGGACAGAGACAACCATGATTTACTAGGATTGTCCAAGAGTTTCTTCCTTTTCTGGTCTACACACATATATATAACTTCATATATATTATGAGATGTGTCTTTAAACCAAACTAAATATATATATATATATATATATATATATATATATATATATATGGCCGAATAGTATTTCCAAAATTTGTACAAGGGCTGAATAAAATTTTCAAAAATATAACTATAATTTTTGCTTTTCCAAAACATGAAGGAGAGGCCATGGCCCCTGCTAGTCCCCCTTCCATATATATATATATATATATAAAATATATGTGTATATATATATATATATATATATATATATGTATATATATATATATATATATATATAGATAACCAGTGCCTACCTTGCCTACCTACTTTGTCTCCTCCAAAGATGTTGTAGAAAATGGAATATATGTGTGTGTGTGTGTGTATGTATATATATCCAAAATTTTGTTGCTGGAACTTTCTCCACCAATACCATAGCAAATGGTAAGTAAAATGCTGCCACGTTAAGTTAAATAAGCCCTCCACAAGGGAATTAAAGTTTCTATCCGAATTTGCTTCTCCTTTCTTTATAAAAGGAGGTTGACTCTTTGTTTCCTCCAGCCTTCCTCAATGAGGCATTTGCATTTGCTATGTCTCTTAAATCTCTTTCTCTTCCCTCAAACTACTTCATTTTTTTTATAGCTGGTTTATTATAACTTAATAACTATTTATTCCCACAGCTGCCTCATTATGACTTAATAACTATCTTTGACTAGTCTCAAGATTGCATATAAATAAATAAACCAAAAATTATGTGTGTGTATGTGTGTATACGTATATATATAGTCTTTACTTATAATTTCTAGTATAGCTCTAATTAGACCCATTAAAATTGTGGGGCCATACTTCCTCCCCCCATGAAAGAATTTTGTCCTCAAAATTTGCATGTACCTTATTCAAAACACTGAGGTAACTAATCTTCATGTTATCCTCCTTATGCTCCCATGTGCATTATTTGATTCCATGATGTTGTTATTCCACTTGTACCAACAAGATCTTCTTTATTTGCAACACATGTTCCTTTTGATCTATGACCCGAAGTGTCATTTCCTCCATTGTTATATCTTCTTGCAAATATACCTCTTCATAGTCTATCACATATGAAGGATCTAAAACATACTTATGAAGCATGAATACATGAACTGTTTGATGGGCATGGTGGTTTTGTGGTGGTAATGCAATTCAATAAGCCACATTTCCAATCTTCTTTAAAATTTCAAATGGTCCAATGTACCTTGGACTCCATTTTTCCTTCTTTCTGAATCGAAAATGCTCTTGGTAGGTGAAAGTTTGTTAAGACATGATCTCCTACTTCAAAAGCCAACTCCATTATTGTTGGTATGCATAACTTTGCTAATAGCGCTGGGCAGCCAAAATTTTCTTCCTACTCTTATTAACTTGATCAGTATAATGTTGAATGAATAGAGGATCTTCAATTTTGTTGTCTCCAATCCCAGTCCAACTTGTTAGCGATGTGCAAGGTCGACCATAAAGAGCTTAAAATGGAGTCATTCCAATACTTGAATGATAAGCTATTATTATAAGTGAATTCTGTCAACTTCACATGATTGTCTTATTCACCGTTCCACTCTAGCACACAAGCTCAAAACATATCCTCTAGTGTTTGGATGGTTCTTTCTGACTATCCATCGGTTTGGGGATAAAATGTTATACTCAATTTTTGCTTTTTTCTTAAAGCTTTTTGTTATCTTTCACAAAATTTAGATGTAAATTGTGGATCCCTATCCAATGAGTCTAACAATCTCTTCAACATATAAGTTTGCTAAACTTTTAAAAGATTGTGAAATCCTGATTGGTAAGAAGTGTGCAGATTTATTCAAGCGGTCCACTATGACCCTTATAGCATCATGGTGTCTTCGAGTTCTTGGTAATTCTACTATAAAATCTATTGTAACATCTTCCCACTTCCACTAACGGATCTCAATCTTTTGCATTAATCCACTAGGCTTTTGATGTTCAAGCATTGTGAGATAAACTCTCAATCTCTTTCTTCATTCCTGGCCACCAAAAGTTTCCTCTTATATTTTGATACATCTTAGTACTTCTCGGATGTATAGTGTATCTTGTTTTGTGTGTCTCCTCCAACAACTTATTTTTCACTTTTGTATTGTTTGAAACCCAAAGTCTACTGCTAAACCAGATGGAATGGACCCATCATCCTCTTCAAGATAAGCAATATCTTCTTTTTGACTTTCAGCTACCATACTTTTATATTCAGGGCTTTGCTTTTGCTTCTCTATGATTTCTTTTAGGAAGTTGTCCCTAATCAAGGTAGTGCACTTGACCCTGCCACCATAATTCTACATTGGATGCTAACGTGTGAGATCCTTTATTAGCTTCCTAGTCTGTAGTAGCAGCCCATATGCCTTAATAAGAGTCTTTCTATTGAGTACATTTGCACTACATTAGCCTTTCCAGAATCATAGTTTATTTAGATGTAATAATCATTCATATACTACATTCTTCTCCTCTGTCTTAGGTTCAATTCCTTTTGTGAAAACAAATACTCAAAAGATTTATGATTAGAAAATACCTTAAATCTACACCATAAGATAATGTTTCCACATCTTTAGTACAAACATCACTACGCTGAGCTCTAAATCATGAGTGAGATCATTTTTCATGTGTTTTCAATTGCTTAGAGTCGTATGCTATCACTTTATTTTCCTGCATAAACACTACAGCTTAGCTAACTAGTCCTAATGCATCTATATAGACTGTGAATCATTATCGCTCTTTTGGCAAAGTTAGAATTAGTGATCAATTTATCCTTCAAATGTTGAAAGATCTTCTCACATGCTGTTGTCCACTCTAACTTAACTCCTTTTTGTAATAGTTTAGTCACTCGAGCTGCAATTTTGGAAAAATCTTGAATAAACTTTTTTTAATAGCCTACCAAACCAAGGAAATTTCTAATCTCTATCACACTAGTGGGTGCATTTCATTGTGAAATAGCTTTCATCTTTGTTGGATTAATTGACACACCATCCTTTGAGATTATATGTCCCAAAAAGTTTATTTTGTCTAGCCAAAACTCACACTTCGAGTACTTGGCATAGAGTTTGTTCTATCTCAGTTTCTCTAAAACAAGCTCAAGATGTAATGTGTGTGATGCTTCACACTCATAATATATCAGCACATCATCAATGGACTCTGTGATAAAATTGTCTAAGTACTCATGAAAAATTTTATTCATAAGACCCATGAAAATGCCTTGCTCAGTCCTTTTCAAAGTAATTCCTCTCTTTGCAATCCTTAAATTCCACGATGCCACTACTTAATGAACTGACCATAGTTGTGCTTGAATAGGACAAGTAAACACTAGAGCTGCTAATCAGGGAAGCTAAGATGATCTCAATAAGCCGAAAATGAATGGTATGGCCTGTAACTGCACTTTGTATCTATATGGAACAACATATAAGTAGAGATCCCGTATGCCCCTCTTGACAATGTAAAATAGAACATTGACATGCTGCCATTTCTGACAATTATTGTAATATGCACAGATAAGAAAAGGGACCACCACAGAGATCAATATACTTTATACCACATGTCAAAACCCTCGGACTACCACACGAAACCACTATGTGTATTCAAAGTGAACTGTGAACAACAGAAAATCATCCTTACTTTCTTTCATTAGAGCTTGGTTTTAGATGCAATAATGCCACAAGTCCAGCTTCTTCCTAACTTGAGTTGCTTGTGCTAGAAGGAGGATTCTACCTGAGCATGGGGGAGAGAGCAGGGAAGTTCAAATGGCTTTAAGAAACCCACGAAACCTAAAATTGTGTTTGTCAATGCAGGGGTCTAACATCGATGAATTGAGTAAGGCATATCAATGTACACAATAGCAACAACGATGGGATTTGGGTTGAGCCAAAGCCACCCACCGCTGCTAGATTGATGAATCGCCCATTCTTGTCGTTGATGCAGAGGTCCAACATCAATGAATCACCCATGCTTCTTATTGGAGCAACACATTCCAACTGAAAACTTTCATCACCCTACCTCGATGAAGTTTGGTTGCCCCAAATGCCCAAAACATCATTTCAGCATGAAAAAAGTACCCCCCCCCCCACCCCCAACCCTTTCAGGTTATACAAAACCTGGTTTTCATCCATGTTTTCATGAAATTGGTTATTGAATAAACTCAGTTTTGATCGTAACTGAACAACCTAAAATGGGCTTTTAGACAAAACATCGTTTTGCTTCTGAAACCCATTTTTTGGTGTGTTGCCAAACAAGCACTTAGAGTTTAAATTAGAATTGTGTCTTAAACCTAGTGTTACATGGAGGTCCCCTGCTACTTTTGGTCTGACTCTTAGAAGGATTTAGGGAGCTTGCTCCCCTAGTTGGAAAACTCCATCTATACTTTCTATTAGGATGCTGGCTACAATGTTTATCTACAACATTCAATGCATATGAGATAACGTGATCAACCGACAAAACATTAGCACAGGAAAATTCATCAACAATAGTAGGGTGAAACATTGGGCCTCCACATGCAAAGACAGATTCCATCATGTGAGATTTTATATTATATAATATAATATATATAATATATATATATATATACAAAGTTATTTGATTCTTCTGGCCATCTGTCCAACAGGATTTTCTAGACAACCTCATGCGATTGGACTGCATGTGTGAGAGATCAAGATGGCCGAGTGCCCAACAGATTTCAATTATAAAGAGAAAGAGAGATCAAAATGTGGTGGCATCTCTCCTCTACAACACACTCAACAAGGAGAGAAATCCATTGAGATTACTTCGTGTACACACCACACAATTTATGTTTTCATATTTGCATATATTTCCTTCCTTTTTTGTGCAAATAGTGGTATTCTCTTAAAACTCCTCCATTTTTGTCATGTTTATGGATTTGACTTTTTACAATTGATGTTGACAACTGTCTTTAGTGTTGGTTGGGTGGAGAAGAGCAGCACTAACGTGCTGTTTGGATGGAGAGAAAGGGAGGGAAGGGAAGGGTTGAACAATCAATCCTTTGTTTGGTTGACTAAATAAAAAGAAGGGAAAGGAAAAGAAAGTAGAAAATTTGTTTGGTTGCAAATGAAGGGAAAAGAAAGGGAAAGAATGGAAAGGATGCTCTAATGTAAATTCAATCCCTCCAAAATTGAAGGAATTGGGAAGGAAAGAAAAAGTCTACCATGTATACCCTTGACCTTCCGTGACTCTTTCGCTCCCTTCCTGCCCCTGGTCAAAACTCTGATGGGTGTCGGGTCTGTCTCTCTCTCCATTCCCACCACTGCTTAAGACTGGGATAGTAATCTTCCCCATTCAGACCATACCAACCATCGCCGGAGTCACCATCACCACTGTTGGATAGTGGGTTGCTACTGTTCATTGTGTTCCCTGTACACCTCTAGAATTGAATGTTAAGGGTATTATTGTAAAATAATATAAATTCTATCATTTTCTTTCCTTTCTATCCAAACAAGCTTTATAATCACCTCTTTTGTTCCTTTCCTTTTTCTTCCTTCCCTATCTCCTTTCCCTCCTTTTCTTTTTTTTTCCTTTCTATTCAAACAAACTTTATAACCACCTCTTTCCTTTCCTTTCCTTTTCTTTCCCTCCCTTTCCCGTTCTCTTTCCCTCCCTTTCTTTTCCTTTCCTTTTCTTTTCTTTCCCTCCCTTTCCTGTTCTCTTTCCCTCCCTTTCTTTTCCTTTACTTTTGACCCCTCTCTTTCCTTTCCTTTCCCTCCATCCAAACAAAGTGTAAGAAACACCTTCTTCAAGACCGACTGTCTGCATCCATCTCCAGCAAATGGAGAGCTCGTTGGGGTAGTGGTGGATTGGAGGTTGGTAAATACCTCTGTCTCTGTCTCTCTCTCTCCTTTCTCTGTGTTTCTTTTTTTCTTTTCCCTTCTCTTCTTGTCCCCTCCCCCTCCCCGCTCTCCCCAAAAAACCTCCTCTCTACAATTACTGTAGCACCAATGACTTCTCTTATTTATTTTTCTTTTTCATTATCTTCTTCTTATTCTTCTTTGTCCCTCCCCCTTCTTTTTTCCTCCTTAGTTTGCTTCCTATCCTTTTTTTTTTGTTCCTTTCATCTGATTGCCCTTACACCCATTTTTCTTATTTTTTTGTTGACCGTGAACATCGATGGTGGAAGAACTTCAGCTCACTTCAACAAAGATCTTCTTTGACCACTCCCACCTTCTTCTTCTCCTTGTTGCTGCTCTTTCTTTTTCTTTCTCTTCCTACTTTCTTGTTGCTCTCTCTTTCCCCATTTTCTCTTTCCTTATTTTTATTCTTATGCCCTGTTGTTTCCCTGTTTTCCTTTCCTTTTTTCTTCTCCTCTTCTTCTTCTTTTTTTCCCATTTTTCTCTTCTTCTTTTTCCTCTCTTGTTGCTCTTTGTCCCCCATTTTTACTCCCTTTTTTTTCTTTCTTTTTCTTTTTTTTTCTCCTCCCTCCCTTATTGCTCTTTGTATCCCCATCCTTTCCCTCCATTTCTTTTATCTTCTCCATTTTTATTGCAGTGTTAATATCACGGGCACCCCACAATGGGCTGGGACATTAACGCGGCCATTGAATAGAACTTAAACAAGCTGAACTTGAGTTCGGACACAGCCTTTTGGGTTGAGCACCAAACCAACCTTGTAAAGATTGACTTGGGCTCAAACTGAGTAATATGGCAGTTGAGCCAAGCTCTCAAACTGAGTAATATGGGAGTTGAGCCAAGCTCGAGCTGGTCAAACTAGTCACAAATGGCACTTTTTTTCTCCAATATCTGAAGGAAATTCTTTCTCAATGCATAGACAACTTGCCTACTGCATGCGGATATGGAAGAAAGTACAATAGCACTTGCAGCAATTTCACCCAATTTACTGTTGTACTGCTCATCAACATACTTACATCTTACATTTTCTTCGCTTGCATTTGGAGCATTCTTCTTTTTCTTGGGTCACAAAGAATGTCTGGTCGTCTCCTTTGCTCTCCTTGTCTCCGATATGTCGAGGAGACAACATGCAAAATCACCATTGTACATGAGCATCTTGGGTCACAAAGAATGTCTCATCGTCTCCTTTGCTCTTGTTGTCGCCGATATGTCGAGGAGACAACATGAAAAATCATCATTGTACATGAGCAAACATAGCGACAATCTCACTATTTTGCTTGCTTTTGAAAAAAAAAAAAAAGAACACTATGTTACTAATCAAAAGAAAAATTGTCTTATTTATTGGTTTGCCAGTACTTGTTGAGTTCCTTCCTCTATGCCTGGTGATATGGTATGTTATCTCACTCAAACACAACATATGAAAGGCCTAAGGGTCGGGGGACAAGGGAGGAGAATTTAAATTTCGTAGTTTACTACAAGACGGATACTCGCCTGTGGGAAGGCTCATTCATCCATCAAATTTAAAGGTCCTTCAGGTCCCCCTTGCGAGACCCACCATCCGTAATTCCCGTTATAACGGATGCATATTTAATCTCTCTTTGTGTGTGTGTGTGTGAGAGAGAGAGAACATATCGAATGGAACTTGGGAGGCAAAATTAGCAATTTAAGAAACAGTTAAGGGTAAACTAGGGAGGACAATTTTAAATAAAATGGAACTTGAAATCTGCTGAGATTCAAATGAAATGTCAGTGAATTTGAAATTTATGTTGAAAATTCAATGAAATTCAAAAGAAAATAGATTCAAAATTATTGAAATTTAATGGAATTCAAATTAATTCAGGATAAAATTGAAAGTATCCCAAAGGCAAGCAGAATTCAAGTTATATTGGCTTGAAAATGGTTGGATTTTAAATAAAATTTAAAATCATCATAAATTTCAAACAGAGAACCAATGGGATGTACTTGAAAATATACTCTGAATTCCATATGATGAAAGTTCTAAAGGAAAACTAGGTAAATAAACTGAAAATACCTTGGATTTCATTTGAAAATTCTTCAAGTTTTGTTATTTGAAGTTTATTTGAAAATCCCTTTCTCATTCATTTAGAAATTTACTGGCAAATTACGTAGAATTGGCTTAAAATCGTTTGAAATTTGTTGTCGACTTTAAATATCATTGAATGTTCATAATAATTAATTTAAAAATCATTGGAAATTTTATTGAGGTTGACTTGGGGTCATAGAACTTGATTTGAATTTGGTAAGAAAATAAAATTGAAATGGATTAGGTGGTAGATGGGTCTCCCTTTGAAACTAGATTAGGTGGTAGATGGGCCTCCCTTTGAAAAAACAGAATTTAGAACTGAATAAAAGACGGTTCAATGCTTGAAAGCATCCAGATCCAGGTTTGATGGTGATTTGAGATCATTGATTTATGATAGGAAGCGATTAAAATAGCGAATCTAGATCCCAAAAGAAGATGGATTAGGGGATCTTGGTTGAATAATTGGATCAAGGCTAGAAATTCATTCTGGAAAGATAGAAATCCAGCTCATGATATCAAATTAAGTGGAGTAGTTGTGAGATAGGGCACGCACCGGCCCAATTTTGATATCCTTATCACGACAATGCTTAGACAATCATTGGAAAATAGTTAGAAAATGGATGACAAATGTTTGGCAAGCTGTTGGAAAGTGTATTCTGTATAAAAGTTAGAAAGTGGTTGGAAAAATAAGTGGTAAATAACTAGAATAACTAGAAAATGAATGGGAAATGGCTTAAAATGGAGGGGAAATGATCAAAATGGACAAAATGAAAATTTGGTGTGCTTAGGGTAAAGTCTAAAGATATTAAGGTTCCTTTCTAAAATTGGTCGTCATGTCAAGGATGATATCATTTAGAAATTGTGGTAATTGCTAATTTTGTGATAGTTTGTAAGGGATTGTTAGTACAACAGAGATCGGCTGCTGGCATTAGAAACGTTGCATATGGCTTTGTGCAACTACGTTCTGTGAAGGAGTTTTGAGTGAAAAGAAGTATAGGGTGCACCAACTCGCATATCTCAAGCTTCCAAACTTGTGCCGGCAAAATATATTAGCAGTTTGACATCTTACGCCAATTGTCGTTGGACAATCCCAAGTCCGTGTGCCTTGAAAAAAAATAGTTGTCCTAAATTATTGCAAATGAAACTCATTAGCTTGTTTTTTGGCAAGGTTTCCTTATGATTTGTTGAACCTAGGTAAATCCAGGACAATTCGGTGACTTTTGGTTTATTTCTTGGTCTTGTTTGAAAATTATTAAAGTAGAAACAAGTATTTTTTGACAAAAATTGCCTATGCCCGACTACCTCATAGTATTCCATGCATGCACCGGTTACGGCTGTGTTTGAAAGTGTGAGAAACCAGCTTACCCTCCACATTGTCTCTGGTTAGATGTGAGAATATACATATTCAACCAAATTTAAACGTGGTTTCCTTTGGAAACGCTGTCTCAAAAGCATGTAGAATTTTGTCTGGTAACTTGTCTCTACTACGTGCAAGAAGCCCAATTCCGTCAGTAAATTTCACTCCCGAAAGTTGCATAGATCTTGCCTTCGTGTCCGTACAGTAGCCAATCCTTTATTCAAGGTCATGCCCATCCATTTCGTCTATGATTCTGAGTTATTTTCTTTAGGAAAATTTGCTATATTGCAAATAGGGCTTCCAAATTCAAAGGTATACCCTTTCACTATGTTGCTCCACATCACAGTGTTTTCATTCTTAGAGAACGCCAAGTCTTGAGTGAAACATTTCCATGTTTTAAGCACAACCCTGTTGTCAGAACCTTGCAATCAGCAGCAATGGTCGCATTGAGATCTCCTGTTTTAGCATCATTCGGCTTGGAATCTCTACTCTTTCGTCTCTCATTCCACTTTTCTTGGAAGAACGAGGCATTAATCAATCCTGGTTTCAATCCAGAAATAAGCCCTCCTTTTCATACGCAGGATCAAAGGAAGCTTTCAGCCCCTAGGCCTCATCATGGAATGCCAGCACTAACTTAGAGAGAGAAAGAGAGAGAAGTGGGTGGGCCACTTTAGAAGAAAGAGGTGCAGAGGTTGATGGAGGAAGGGAGAGAGGCAGCATATAACTTCAAATCAGCCACCAAGTTCAACTGGATGGACAATCTTTCTCCATCGCCAAAAGAGGTACCTTTGTCAAGCATATATCGAGCACATCTTTTGTTCAATTTTCATGGATGCCACTTTCTTGATAGCACCTAGAGTTCGGCTAAGAGAGTATTTCAATAGTTTATATAAACAGGGTTACTAGTTGTCATAAATCAAATTGTCTGATATTTACTCAGCCATCTAGCCAGAACCAGTTGACCCATCTGACCCAACATGATTTACGGTTAAAAAGAAGAAAAAAATGATAGATATTTTTATCATCTAATATTAATTCATGTTTTTTTCTCTTTATTTTTCTCTCAACCATCCATTTGCTTCAGATGAATAGCCTAAAAGACCTTGGTTAAATAGTTAGGTGATTCTAAATAGCCAAAGTCATGAAGAAGCACCATCAAGGATGATGTCTAAAGGTGCACAGCTTGCCTCGTAGAGAATGCAAGTAAAGCCTTGATGAAACAAGAGAACCAAGCATATCAGTTCACATCCGCTTAGAATCGAGTCCTTGAATATCCATGAAAGTTCAGCTCAAAGACCGAAGATTACACCAGAATGATTTCAAACTCAACACGGTATTCCTTTCAATGTATAGTGAGAGTAAAATTTCAATCCTTGATCAACTTTAGTGCCATCCAACTGAGTATCTTACTGCTGCTATTTTCTGATCACATCATGTTGAAAGGTAGTTAAAAGATGTTGATCAAGAGCAAAAAGCAAAAAGGAAGAAAAAGAATTGAAGAGCTAACTGCTAATTACCAATGTCAGCTTTGTGAAATCTTAGGCTTTGGCAAAGATCGACAGAAAGAAAAGAACGCTTGTGTCATGTTAGAAGGTATTGGCAACGTCAATGGAGGAATAATAGGGAATGACACAGGTGGTGGCAACGTCAACACAGGAATAGTGGGCGATGACACATGTGGGTAACCACTCCGATGAGCAAGATTATTCAATCGAGACATTGCTACTGCAGGTTGCTGCTTGTTCAGTGCCTCGATCAAGCATGAGAAAGCTCCGAATGTCATGCAGCCCTGGAAAAGAGCAGGTGGTGCACCTGAGAAGGGAACCAGAAAAGTAAAGCACAATATAAGCTAATTTCCTACTGAAGAACCTCTTTAACATAATCTATCACAACTATTCCTTGGTCAGGAATCAGGATGGATAGAAATGTAGAACTGAACCATAGACCGATCCTTTCATGCAGAATTGCATTTTGTGCCAAGAAATCAGGTGGAGGATTTTACAACTAAAAACAGAAAAAGAATGCCATTTGCTGATTCGAGTAAAAATAGAAGAGATTCATGCTATAACATGTCTAAATTTCATGATCATGATAGGCCCATATTGATTGGTGAATAATTTAATCCTGCCGATAAAACATTATAAGCTACCACAGAACAGGATTTGATGCATTATAGCACATTCACAATGCATGCAAACATAAACAACATGCAGGACCGCGTGCTGCTAGACTAAACCAGGCACTTCTTTAGACCAACAAACATGAAGTTTCACCTTAAACAACCATCAAATATGGGTCAGCAAGTGGCCATTATACCAGCAGAAAATATAAAGCAGTGGCTCGATCCACTACTGAGACAAAGTAGAGATCTATGGCAGCTAGCAAAGTTACATGAGTAAAACATCTACTAACCTGCTAATAGAACTGGGAGAACCTATTTTGAGTTCCTCTTGATTTTGACAATTAAAAGTCATTCAAATTGCATTTAAAACAATTGCTCATAGTCGGATTAAACATTGAAGAAAATGAGAATGTAGCTTTTTATGTGCATATCAAGAACCAAGTTGCTGAATTGTTCATCAACGATTCAACGCCTTAAGCACCAGTTTTGGTTTTTTAAAATATTGTCAATGGTTCAAACCCATGTGAAACCCAAGGGGCTGTCCTACTATAGTTAGTATTGCATATTAGGAACATAATTGTCCTTTATAAAATAAACCATTACTTTACAGTGAAATACAATTAGGTCATGTCCCCTAAGCAAGGGTCTTGTGACTGTGTTAGGTGCAAGTTATTTCAGCATTTCTTTATTTCTTTTAATTTCTGTTGCTGTGATTTTAGTCTACGTGAGGTTATTTCCTTTTGTAACGGGTCAGGTCCAGTTAGGCTTATGTTAACCCAACCCATCACGTCATTGTACTTAAGCTCAACTAAGAGCAATTAAACCCTAATGAAGAATTGTTTGGCGTGAGAGAAGCTGGGCTTCGTGTGGCTTGTGAAGGTTACAGCCGTTGGGCGGCGGTAATCAGGCTGTTAGTCGTGCAGAGGCTAACAGACTGCAAGGGGATCTGTCTCTTCTTTTGTCTCTTTATTTTCTGTTCAAAAATGATTCTACCATGATTTTTCAGATTTCTAAGAATTAAGTGGTCCATTCCTTGGGAGTTTCTTCCTAGTTTTCAAGAAAAGAAAGAGTTTCATGTACAGATTCTTGGCCAGACCAAGATTACAGCTGTTGAAGATGTCCAACAGAAACTTTTCAGAATGTATATTAACTACCATTACATTTCTAGAGTCCCCCGAACACAACGATCTTAAAGTCAAATGCAAGAAGAAATTAACATGCATCTAGTTATCCATATATTTCTAGGCTACAGTGGCAGTTCTCAATTAATATTTGTGGAAAGAGATTATGGGGTCCAACATACCTGGAAAGCTTAAAGCAATCCCAGTTACACATCCAGCAATGCCAACATTTATCACTGAAAAAAGAATTTTCGCATCATATATCTGATTTATATGAACTCTTGAAAGTTAGAGAATTAGATCCTTCATAAGGTAAGTATCACAGACCATCATCTTTGCCCCGCAATCTCTTCAGAATGCAGACCACAAGGCTGTGCACCCCAGATAGCACAGCAAAAGTCTGAAAAGGTTGTTCAAACAATATTAACAAGAAGCCCTTAGTATTAACATTTATATGACAACCAATTAAAGAAGTAAATCTAAGACAGATCCAATATGGTGCACTTTTCAAGTATTAACATTTATATGACAGGCAATCAAAGAAGTATATCTAAAACAGAACCAATATGGAGCACTTATTCAAGATTTTTACAGGAGGGACCTAGAAGAGATGCTCACTTTTCCCCATTTGCACCAAAATGCTAAAAGGATGTGCAGATACCTGTCCACAAAAAAGGATACAGGTGGCACTGAACATGGATGACACAACAATTTTTAGCTTGGGATGTTCATGACAGAAATGAACATCTAATGATTACATTTATTGAAATGATAGCATCCTTATGCTTGAAAATTTGGATGTATAATCTATGTATATTTTGACTGTATCTACCACGAATACATCCACCATATCTATTGGCATATTTCACAAACGATGTGTCTAGATTTGGTTATTGATTTCCATTTGGAATGAACTTAAGCTCTCAATTTAGGGCTTACCTCAATTTATTTTATCATGGATGTATGAATTTGTGACATATTTATTTTTCATATATGTAGCTACGAATTATTTCGCAACAAATCAAGGGAGTCCAATTAAACTTATGCTAATGTTAGGCGCTAGGACAAGTCAAAAGTAACATGTTAAGTTTAACTTTGAAATGTAATTGCCTCAGGAATGAGTATGACTTGTGATTCTATTGCTTCTTTGAAGTTTACTAGTGTTGGAAGACTAATAGATGGGTAGAGTATAGAGATGTATTCCCCGCCAAATGGAAAATTTGGTCTTGGCATCCTACAAAGTAGGTATATCAATCTTCTTGAACCAATAATGGATGCAGAAAACTAAGTGTATTATTCTATAAAGTAGTGAAAAATAAGCTTTTTTTTATTCAAAGAAATGGGTCAAAGGACATATAAAAATTTTACTTGCACAGCCTATTGTCCTTTAGCTGCAAAAATTCTTCATGGAATTGGCAGAGTTCCAGACATATAAAAGCCAACGGACTAACCTTGGCAGAAGAGCCTGCATCAGCAAAAGATCCTTTAAATCCTTTCTTCTTTACCAAGCCAGAACCTGATTATGCAAAAGCACAAAACATATCATCTAGAACACATTTCTGCATAAAAATGAAGCCCCAGTAAATATATAAATTAACCTTTTAGACTGAACCTGGATTTCAAAATGAGGAAATCAAATTGAGCAGTTTATCTACTTGAGTGACTTCATTCTGCAAGGTAGAGATCTAGAAGTACTTGATTCTCCTATCATTTAAGAAGTGCAAATCTCTATAAATAATCATGATATCATCATAACCCTTCCAGAACAGGTTGCAGAATTTGACTGCACGAGATTCTCTATATAGAGAGAAGATCACTATGTTCCTCAATGACTTCTCCTGAAGCAGAAATCAGATAATTTGGAAGGAAAGCAGGAACTAGAATGTTTTTCACTGCTAGTCAGTTTATTTATCTCTTACTAATGGAGTCTTATTTTTTTTTTGGGTTAATTCTATGAATTTTCTATCACCAATTCATCTCCCTGATCTTTCTACCATTAATTGGGCCCTTAGGCCCACTAACTCACAAAAAGAGATGATCATCAAGTTCCCTAGCCAAAGTATAAGACATATACTTGTGGAAAAACTAATATATAACATTAATATTTTTACATGGCAGCAATCCTATGTGATGTTACTATATGAGAGCAGAAAATTTAAATGAACATGGAGATTAATATAATTGAGAGATCGTTCAGCAGACAAGTTTTAATATGGAAAAATCTAGCTGTACAATTAAGGTTTCACTTTCAACACTGAACGGATCTTTTAGCCATTAACCCAATGAATGGAAAATATATACATAGGGATGATGGAAATGGATGGGTCATATGCATAGCTGCCTATAGCCCATATACATATAGCTGTTGTAGTTCATTACTCTACTACCACCCCAAGAGATAGATATTCCAAACATACCCACCACAACGACTAGATGAACTTGAGGTAACATGTTAAAAAATTAAAACAAGGCAAAAGATACTCTCCGTTAAGGATCCCAAATGTTCTTCTCATGGTAGACCAATTTGAGGAAAAACACATGTGCAAGTTGCAACGAAAGATCTCAATATAGAATAGGAAACTAAGATCAAGGCAAGCGATTGTCATTAGAAAGTCGGAAAGGCCAAGCATGAGTCTTCTAACAAACATTGTTTTAAGCCCTTGACTGTCCAGTAAAAGTTGTTTACTGTCCAGTAAGTTTATTTTCAATTCACTTTTCAACTTTTAAGTTTTCCCTTTTCATATATAATGGCTGATAAGGAAAAGGCGGTTTCAAATGCTTGTATGCTAGCGAGCTCTAGCGGCAGCGTGAATATCGGTTCAACTGAAAGCACAGTTCAATCTCAACCACTTTAGAGGCATATATCGAAAAGAGAAAAAGCTCCTGATGGTGGAGGCAATCTACAATTTGAATGCGATTTCGGTCATGGATTATTGATTGGCTCATATACACATGTTAAAGCATATTTATTGCAAATATGTGGCCAAGGAATCAGAGCATGTTAAATGATTGACAAAGACAGTGAAAGAATTGTAAAAAAAACAAGAGGCAGCTGAATTGATGAAAAATTTTGGAGAATCAAGTGAACGTTCTATTCCTTTGACTATTGCAGAAAGTGACGATACTTAGAAGATAAAACAAGAAAAGGATCAGAAATATGAGCAGAGCAAAAATGGATAAAAGAATAACTAGATTCCTTTATGCAAGTTCACTTCCATTTAATTTAGCAAGAAGTGTTTACTGGAAGATGTAGTTATCATTAGCTAATTGCAATCAAGTTGGTTATGTGCCTCCCAGCTCAAAGAAATTGAGAACATTACTTCTTGCACATGAGAAAGCAACTGTTGGGAACTTATTAGAGAAGGAAAAAACAATTGCTTGGAATGAAAATGGCGTCTATCATTTTTTGTGGGTGGATGAAATATAGAGGCGACCATTAATAAATTGTATAGTCTATTCACTTAATGGTCCAATTTTTATAAAGTGTGTCGATGCATTTGAAGGAATAAAAAGATGCAGAAGATTTGAAAAGTTGTTAATAGAAGTGATGAAGGAAGTTGGTGAAAAAAATTTAGTATAAATTATTACTAATAAAGCACCAATTTGCAGTTGTCAAGATATGAATTTATCAAGTAACCCCAAATAGTCATATGAATTTATCAACTAACCCCAAAAATATAGTCATACTTTTTGTATGCTTTGTGTAGCACATAGCTTAAATCGTGCACTAGAGAATACCTACAACCCCTTTAAAAAGGACTCAAAAGTATAGAATCTATGTTCATGGATTGAAGAACTTGAGCATGATGTTAAAAGTATCAGAAATTTTGTTATAAATCATCATCATGTTCTCCCTATGTTCAATAAACATTCTGATTTGAGGCTGTTGAACATTGTTGAGACATGTTTTGTCTCTTTCATTGTGATTTGAAAAAATTTAAGCAAGTTAAGAGCGCATTGATATTGATGGTAACTAACAATGGTTGGGTTTTATCATAGTGATGATGATGGGAGGCTCATGCAATTAAAAAATATATTTTAGTTGATAAATAGTGAGATAAACTCACATATTTTCTTCAATTTAGAGAACCTATATGGGAGTTGATAAGAGAAGTTGATAAAGATGGTCCCGTGCTGCATTTTCTATAACTAAGCCATTCCAATTCAGCATTTAGCGCTTAAATTCTAGTTCCACAATGTTGAACCATGTTTTGGATGTGAAAATTCAATTGGTGTTCATATTTGACTGTATAGGGGGCAACTCGGTTGTCCATATCTTTAAAGTTTTTCATAGGTTTCTTAAACACACTGCTACAAGAGCTATGATTTGAACATAGTGCATAACATGATTTGAACACTTCTAATATGGACTTTGTGGCCAGTGATTCCTTTTAATTTAGATGATATTGATGAATTACATCGATGTTAACACATATGTTGGAAACTTGGATTATGAAATGGAACTTTATATTTGTTTACTTTGTCAAATGTTAGATCAATGTGTCCAATTTAGATGAGGTCAAACTTGGATTCATGAACCATGATTGCAACAGTGAAAAGTGCATTTCTTGTTCGTTTAAAATCTTAATGAATGTATTTTTTCCAGTATATATGTATGAGTGTACCCTTGTGTCTGTGATTTTGAACTTGGTCTGCATCCATGCCTGAATTCGCACCCACACCCATACCCATGTGACATAGCAGTTAACTAACTACAGAACAGATTATAAATAATATATATATATCGTGTTTTTTGTGATTATGACATATATATATATATTTGTTGACATATATATGATATAAATATATATATAACTGCACCTACACCCAAATTTTTTTTGAAAATTGTTGTATCCTGCACCCACACCATGTGAAATAGGGTGCATCCACATGTACTGAAACCACAATTAGTGGTAGCATACAAATTTCAAAGAAGGGAGATATGTCAAAGAAAAGGACAAGAGATTGGGTATTTCAGTTTTGGAATGGAAGCAGAGTTATTTGTGCTCCAAAGAGGTTTTCTTAGGGGCAGTGGGAATGCACCTACCACTACCAGTAATCAGCTCCATGCCACTTCCTATTAGGTTAGTGTTGCATGTGTGTGAGTTCTGTTCTTAAGAGTTTTCTCCTTGTTGATAGTCACTGGGTTGCAGTAGGTGGCTCAGGTCCATTGGACAGACCCAGTAACCAATTAAAAATGGGATCAAGGGGCAGATTTTAGGGCATCGCATGTAATGAAGCCTTCCATCAAGTGAGATTCAGTTCTAATTTCTAACTAGGTTAGGGCTGTATGTGTGCGTGACTTCTGATCTTAGATTTTCCTCCTTGTTCTGGTGGCTATCACATTCAAGTTTCAAATAAAGGGCAGGAAGGTGGTTTCGAATTTGGTTTATCCATGAATCAATGCACACTATTTTAGATAACCCTCTTGGCTGGCATGCCCCCGATGGCACCTTCCAATTGGCCAAGAGAAGTCTGAGGCCCCTTCCCTTGATGGACATTGCCATATCTGGCCTACACTTGCTGGCCACTGAAGTGTGCTTGTTGCAAAATAAACAGAAAAAAGAGAGAGACAAGAGATGTAACCTAGTTCAGTGATCAATGCACCTTCATGTGATCATTTGAAATTTTGATCAATGCACCTTCATCCATGGAAAGCCTCAATCATGGTGTGAATCCCGGTGAATGAATTTGTTATTAGTATGATAAGTTACAGCACAATCTCCTTATTTTTAGGAGGTTTACTAACTGCTACAACATATTTCCCTCTGTTCACATTTTTGTAAAAATCGGAAACTGTAGACGCCTGCAGTAAATGGACATCACTTTCTAAGGCTGGTTCTTCAATTGCGACTCTTTAAATGAGTAGGGACAGATGATGCCTTAAACAGGACCGCAATCACCAGCTGACCTGGAACTTCAAAACAGAAATTCTCTTCTTCTTCATAGAGTTACTATGAGATAAACTTCAGATACACAACACTATAATTTTGTTTGTGCGTCAAGACAACTATAAGTCAATTCCAACTTTAGTGCTATAAATGTCAAAAGAGTTTCAGAAATCTCATTCAATTGCCAGGCCCTGGTAATCGTATTTCCAATCATTAAGTGAAATGGAGAATAGATAATCTCAAAAGAGAAAAAAATAGGTAAAAGCACCTAGAGGAAGCAAAAATACGAATCAACAGGTTCATAAAGCAACTGTGTAACTTCTAAACACTAATCACGGCTCTCAGAGAGAGGGAGGGCGTACCGTAGCCAAAAATGGAGCCCATGAACGCACCACCGGCGGCATCCCCCGCGAACCTTGTGAGGCAGACGAACGGGCCTCCTGGGGATGGGGGTGCGCCTGCAGACGAGCTAGGGTTAGGGTTTCCATTGATGTCGCTCCCAACCTCGCCGTCAGAGTTCGGCATCTCCGTTGTCATTTTGATGACAAAGTGGTTTTCAGCAGCTTAGCAGATTAGGCTTTTAAATTTTAACATCATTGTAAAAGAACGGAACTTCTCAAACCAGTTCAACGGCGGAATTACTCAGTTGCCATTCAAAGCATGAACGTTTACGTACCCATTTATCATTGATGTTCTCCTCCACAGCGTGTTTGATTGGACGGCAATGGCCTGTTTGATTGGGCAGCAATAAGTGGAAAGGAGAGGAAAGGAAATAGGAGAGAATGTTTGGACGGAGGGAAAAGAATGAAGGACGGGAAAGGTTGATAAAAAAAAGTCTTTTGCTTACGTCGAAAAGGAAGTTAAATAGAAGGAAAGGAAAGGGAATTGATTTTGTTTTTAAGACCTTAAAAAAAAGATAGATTTTGTTTTTAAGACCTTAAAAAAAAGAGACATTTAGATGGAAAGGTGAGAATTATCTCTCTCTCTCGTCATAGCAGTGCCAGAACTCTTCAAGAGCAAAAGTTTTTTAATTTTGATTAGGATCAAAATATTATTTTTCAAAATTTTTATATAAAATAAGTAAAAAATTTTAAAATTTACATATAAATTTTTTAAAAATTGAGGTGTGGCTAAAGCCCAAGCTTGGCCCTACCTTAGCTCCGCCCCTAAAGACATGTATGTTTCCATATCCTAACAAAGCCCTTGGACTTGAACCAAAGAAATTCAAGTCAAAAAAATGGTAGAGCGATAGATTTAGTTATTTGTTGGTACATTTCCTTTATCAGAATTGAAGTAGCAATGATGGAGCTTTCTTTGTTGGCATAAAGACAATTTGTAATTGTAGTGAAGTAGTAAGAATCTTTCCGAGGATTTTTTTCTTCATATCCATCTCGTTTTTTTTAATACTACCTTTATTAATGAGTAATGAAAGCCTAGAAATATATACACAAAGTTAAGATGTGATATGATTGTATTTGGGTGCCTAAAGACATGATGTAATAGATCGTTGTGTCGAGTAGTTGGATCATAGATAAAATTTGTTGCATGTTCGTTTGCCCTAGCTAGCTCAGTCTTTTTCAGAAGGGAATGGATCGGCTATCCCCCTAGCCGAGCCACAGCCACAAATATAAATGAGTTGAAAGGGGGTAGGAAGAAGACTTTTGGTACTTCAAGATCCATTGCGTATCCAAGGCCTTTTGTTCTTCTTAGCATTTGTTATTCTGGCGCAAATCTTTTTGGTTTTTTAAAAGAAACAGTTTGAGAAGGTTCAATTAGGTGGAGAGAGAGAGAAAGAGAGCAGAATGATGTGGGGAGATGAGTCTTTTGTAGATAATCCATTCCTTTCCATCCAAATCTCTTCGTTTTGAACGGATTAAAAACAAAGACAAATTCTTTTGGTTTCCCTCTATTTTATTTCCTTCCAAACTAAACTTACTTTGTTATTAACTTTCCTTTCCCATATTCTTTTCCCTCCCTCCAAACTTTTTGTCTTTTTTTTTTTCTTTCCCTAGCCCTTCCACTCGTTTCTCTCCAATGAAACATGCCATAAAGGTGCGATTGGAAGCTAAGAAACCAAGCCATATAAATGGTGTGCCTGGTGCATCAGGGAAATCTGAACAGTGGGTTAAGCCATTAGTGTAAGTGCTCCGAGTCATGGATCTAAAGCCAGCTCTTAGATCCTATTTCATATCCAAACCATATCAAAATATAAACTTCAAACCCGACTTTGATCAATATCCAAACTTTAAATTCGCTGTAGATCCAAGATGAAGCTAAAATTTCACTTTTGGATCAATTCGGTTCCAAATTATCTCTTCCAGATCCACTTTAGATTCAAACTATGCCTTTCAGATATATTGGATCCAAACTGTTCTTTCTATATCTATTTGGATCCAAACTATCTCTTACAGATCCACTTCGGGTCCTAACTATATCTTCTAGATCCATTTGGATCTAAATTATGTTTTTTGGAGCCATTTTGTCTCTTACGGATCCAAATCAGATTTTTGGATCCAATCTGCATCAAAATTATCTCTTTTGGACCCATTCAGATCCAAACTATCGCTTTCGGATCCAAATTGAAACCAAATTTGACTTTCAGTTCAAACTAGCACGTTGGGATCCACATCTCACTTCTAGATCCAATATACGTCCAAACCCACTTTGGATCCAGTCGGGGTCTAAATCCCACTTTAGGATCCAATTCTGATATGAATCTTACTTTCAAATCCATTCCAGATCCATGCAACAGATATAATCTAAATCCAAATAGCCACATTCAGATTCAAAAGTAAAAGTTCAGATCCAAAACCCATAATCCACATCGGAAATTCCATTTTAGATTTATGAGGCCACAAAACCCGATACATCATACCCATCTCTCAAACTACCTTTGAAATTCACTTGAAAATTCTCAAAAATAGCAATTTTGACCAAAATACCCTTGTTTTCCCATATAACCTTGATTTTCCAAAATTAACCTTGATTTCTGATTCAAAATGTTAATATTACCTTTTCCCATATACCCCACTTCCCTCTTCCCAATTTGCTCCATCCTCAACTCTCTCTCCTCCATTGTGCCCCTTTGCACTCTTTTTAGTTATTGCTCCTCTTCTTATTCATTATTCTTCGTCTCCTTCTTCTTCATCCTTCTTCTTCTATCCATCCTTCCTCCATCAACCAGTCTCCCCTCCGGATAATTTGTCTCCTCTTTTTTGTATTTTGTCTTGTTTTAAGCTTTAATTGTTTTATGCTTTAATTAGCTAATTAATTACTCTTGCTAATTAAGTATTATATTTGTTTATGTAGTGTTGTAGTTTTACTTATTCATGTTTAGCTCGAATTTAGTTTAGTTAAAAGCACGACAATATGCCATAATTTATGTTAATCTCATTCAAGCATATTTAGATTATGTTATGTCTAAGTTAATGTCGTTAGGATTCAGAAAGGCTAAAGTATGCCCCTTTTCATTTTCCCTCTTTTAGTGAAACAATTTTTAATTCATTATACATTGACCTAGGAGACCAGAGAGACCCAACTTGTTCTCAATTAATGGTTTAAACCCAGCCTTAACCCATTCATGTCGAGTTAGTCTACCACCTTGTTGCATTCCAAAATTTCTTTTGGTTCATCAATGAGAATTTGTTTTGAAAATGTGAAAGATGGACATGCTTATTGATATGAGGCTTAGTCATTCCTGGCACCTTTACTAGAGTAACAAAGCTAAGGGTTATGTTCATCCTCGGTGTAATTTTTATGTTATCTTAAACATCATCCTCAATCTATATGTGGTGTGGTGCATGTTAAGGATTTTAAAAGGCTTTAGCCAGCATTTAAAAACCTTATGAAACTAAGGAAAGATGAAAGAGTAGGTCCTTAAAATGAGAATGTGTTTTGTAAGTTCGAATAAAAGAATGAGTTTTAGAAGCTATTGACAAAATGGTTAGAGAGATGTTTTGGATAAAAATAACATTGGATTAATGAATCATTTTGATTTAGAAAGAAAGGAAGAAAGTTAAGCTAAACTTCAGAAAAACTTTATAAGCTCTAGGCAACTTGGTAAGTTAAATTGATTGTGAGAAACAAAGGAGGGCAATTAGTTAGTGTCCCCTTTTTATTCTTAAGCAAGTTTCAAGATTTTGCCCTAACTTGGTAATACCTTATTATGGTTTGATCTAATCTTACTTGAGTTTCTTACAAAGGTGTTTGTGGACATTCAAGTAAGCCATAAGTGCATTGTGCATGCTAAATAATTTTTTATATACTTAAACGTATAAATGATTCCTACTAGCATTCATGTAAGAAGCATTTTTACCACAACACACATCTGTGGAAACAAAATCCATAAAAATAAGAAAAAGTTTTTGAAAATTGATACGATTTTTAGGTTATTCAAGTATATGCTCAATGATAGGCATTATGTGCATAGTGATAATGCATGAAATGAATTATTTTTACTATTATTTTCGTGCAATTGTTATATGATTTCATGCTTAAGTCTCCATGTTCGTGTTTATGTGGGGTTTAATGTCTCACAATTCGAATTTGATCGAAATCAAAACTAAAACGAAGAAATTATATGCAAAGCAGTAATTCAGCTTTCAAGAGTAAAATCATCGTTTTTAATCCTAAAAACCATATTTTTCTTTGAGTCTAGATGAAAGAGTAAAATCGTCGTTCCCATCACCTAATTTCAGCAAAATGCTTTCATTTTCTGTGTTCTTTTGCATACTAATATAGAGTTAGATAATTATGTGTTATTTTGATTGACTTGTTAGTGTTTTAGTTAGTAGAAGTTAATGGATTTTATGGTTGGCATCTCCCTAGCTATCCAATAATGATGTTCATTATGCTCGGTAGCATTTCCCCTTGCATTTGCTTGTGATTCCATGCCATTTCAGCTCGATCTATTATGTTTGCCGAGTGCTTAGTGAATGGATCTTTGTCGGCAAAGAGTTGTTAAAAGGAACAGTTGGGCCAAACTTGTTAGAGGCACTTAGCAGCAGCTGCTAGCCGACCTATTAAGGCATATCTTTGCTAGCTTTAAGTAGGTTTTATATTTAACTTGCTCTAGAGTAGTTTAAATTAATTATATTAGTTGTTTAATAATGTTATGTGCTTGATTTTTAATGCCCAGACTAGGTTTAAAACATGTTTTCAAGTGTTGGACTGAGTTTTTGTTCTTCTACAACAGTTTCTGTTATTCGTTGTTTCATAGTGTTGTCTTTTGCCTAGATTTATATTACGTGAACCTTCTTACTTTTGGTTGAAATTGCAGTAAACGTTAATTAGTGTATTGTTTTAATATGTGGATTGCATTGTAGTGATTTAGAAGAGTAATTTCGGCTTTTCCTTTTGCTTTTTAGTTAATTTATAGTCAGTTTTACTATAATTTCTGCAATAGTTTCATCAATTAGTGCCCTACAGTAGAATTTGAGATACTTTGGATGTTATCGCATGCTCTTTAGATAGGTTTAATATTTATTTTGTTGTTTAATTCCTTAGATTTCGTATATAGTTGCTTTAAAATCAATTTTAGAGTGTGGACTGGTTTCTGGTAGGTCCATCTTACTCATCTTTAGAGCTTGTTATGTCATATTATGTAATGTTTCTCTATGTTTTTTTTGTTATAGGAGGTTTTATTTGTGCTGGTTGTTTGCTACTACTGTCAAACTTGGTTCAATATAGTTGTAGTTTACGTAGCGTAGTCCGCAGTGGAGTTGGTAAAGTGTACGGTCTGCCAGCTAGTATGGACTTAATCATAGTAGTTAACTCTAGTTTTCTAGTTTAAATATTGTTTCTATAGTTGTCGTTAATGTTTATCTTTCATGTGGATCAATTTTTAGCAAACATTAGTTGCTAATCTTTGATTATACCTAATTTAATAGTTCAAGCTACCTTTTACTATTTTCAAATTTTAAGTATAGTGTTGTGAAACCCAAAATTTTCTCAAAATCAAATGACCATTTTGCTCTTCATCATGAGATTTCCAAATAGATTTTTAAAGACAAAATTTCAGGAACAAATGACCATTTATAAGCCAAACAAGTACTTTTTACACTAGCATTGAACACCTAGACCCTGACCAGCTAGGTTGTCGAAGCTAAAAATCACTATTTTGCCCTTAATCTTATCATCTTGACCTAGAAAGTAGGGGTTTTTCACCAAAATTTATCAGAATTACCCAACATTTGAGCAATTAGGCCATTGCACAACTTTACATAACCCCAGGAGTCACTAGAGTCAACACACCATGGTTATCCTAGTCTGAAGCCAATTTCCATGTAGCTCAAATCAGCTTTCAAAACTTAAAACCAAGTCAAATTAAGTTTACTTTAATGGAAATAAAGTTTTATTTCACTTATTTTGTGTCACCCAATCCAAGATTTAGTCTTATACTTACTTGTAGGTTGCCACTGGATCTTCCTTTTTCTTGTTTTCAGGGGGTTGAGATGAATTTGAGCTCAAACCAAAAGAGTGAGCTAAAATTGAGCTTGGACTATGTTTTATCTTATATAAATCATGTTTCCTTTAGTTTGGCTTGAGTTCATTCATTTTGTTTTGAGTTTAATTTCATTCTGAGTGCTTTCTCTCTCTTGTTTTCAGGGGTTCGAGCTAAATTTGAGCTCAACTAGACGAGGTAGGATCATATTTATCATATATGAATCAAACTTCCTTTGGTTTGGTTTGAGTTTTTCATCCTGGTTTGAGTTGAATGCAGTTATGAGTGTTTATCATGAGTAAGCCAATACTCTTTTAGTTCGGTTTGAGTCCATTCCTTATAATTTGGTTCAATTCCCTTCTAAAGGCCATGAAGCTCATTTATAGTATTTGCTACACTCTGAAAACTGTTGTAGATCTCAATTTTGCAAAATTAAAAGATTTTTTTGTTCATTCAACATGTTCTTGTAGGTAAGTGGCTTTTCCATACCCCCAACTCCACCAGTAAAAATTCTAACAAAAATCATATTTTTATGGCTTTCTCTGGTTTCCTTTTATAAATGTGTCGTATACAGCTAAGCAAAAATTTGTTTTTGATTTCTAGAATAACCAAAAATAAATTTTCAGCAAGATTTTGACCAAGCATATTTAGAAGTCTAGCCACAAGCTGGTTTAGTCAGATTGAGAAAACTCATCTTGAACTCTATAAATGCTCAAGGGGCAAAATGGTCATTTCTTTTTTAAACCATATTCTTCTATATAAACATAGGGCATATGTTATCTATACCTTGGTTTATGATTTTCATTGATTCCTAGAACCATAGTTCAAGCCCATCCCTTTATGTGAACCTATTTCAACCCAAAATCATACACAAAGTTAGAATATAACGTAAGAGCCACATGAATGTAATTTAGCTTTTCATATAAATTTCGTGGGTCTAGTAGGCATGCCTGCCCCAATTTCTTATTAAAATTGAATTTTCTAAAGACAACAGCCAAGTTTGAACCTAGTTTTTCAAAAATTGAATCTCACTCGAACCCACCTAGCCTAGCTCAAGCTAGGTCCAGGTCTTGGTTCATGCTATTTTGAAATCTCCATTTTTCACATTTTTGATCCAGATCATATATCTAGGTCATATTCTCATGTCTGAATCTCATATGCAAGTCTCAGATTGATCTATCTTTATGTGTCCAAATCCATTATTCCCATTTCAAATCTTGGATATCAAATTATAATCTAAATTCCAATTACCATATCTAAGTTCATCTTCTAGAATTTTCTTTGGATTTGGACCTAGATCTAGGTCCCAATATCTATCCCAAATCCAAGAATCACATGTGAGCATAACGCATATCATATCTTAAAAATGTATCATGATTTTCTCACTCCACATTTAATGTCAATTTGTACATAAGCACTTGAAACATGCATAATTCTTTGTTGCACTCCAATGCAAATAGAATCGAAATCGATCTGTAGGTGGCTAGAACATACAATTTTTTCATTCATATCAAATTGTAGAATAAGGTTTAAACGTGTGTTTTCTCCTCTTCATAATATTGCATCATTTTGTCTTCCATGGTCAATGTCAATTCCAAATACTGATAAAAAATTTATCAACATTTCTCTGTGCACATGTGGCTTTTTGTGGAATCAAATTTGGAGTCCGAACGAAATGCAACAAGCATATTTTTGTTTGAAAACACATTTTAACCCAAAGTTTTGTGCTTTTGAGAGGAAAGAGAAGGTTTAGTTGTTTAGTCCTAGATCAAAAATCTCATAAGGGTCACCTCCTCTCTTTCCTATAAATAGGGCCTCACTCTCCCCTTTCACTATAAATATTTGAGCTTTCCCTAATGAAGCCCACAAAATAGGTAAAATTTCACTTAGGTGCTCCAAAAAAGTATTTAACTCAAAACAAGTTAAATTTTTATAGTCTTGGTTCAGGATGCATTAACACTCAACCTAAACCCAGCTGAACTCAGTGTGGGGGTTGTGGAAATGGGCTCAGCCAAGGCACCAACTTCACGTAATTTCTTTTTTCCTCTTCTTTCTTTACTTATTTGCAATTTTTTTTTTCTTTAAGCATGTTTAGCTTAGTTTTTGCTTTTAGCATGTTTAGTTTTCTTTTTGTTTCTAGTAGTTTAGTTCTTTTTTTTTTTGCTTAGTTTGGCATGCTTATTTTCTATATTAGATTTATTTTAATGTCTTTAGGGAAGGAATGGGGGTCAAGTTTGTCCTTCTCTTGTCTCTTTATTTTAATTTTCTGTTTTTGTTTAGGTAGTTTTACTTAAAGCAAACATATAGAATATAGTTCTCTTTCATGTTTTCTTTAATCATGCGTTGCACTTATGTGTTAACATGCACAGAACCACCTTGCACCCACATGCACCCATTGCCTGAAACCACATTGGGTCAGCCAAGTTGCAGACTTTGTTTGCATCAACCCAAGTATGTGAAAACCTGAACCTAACCTTGTCTCATACAAGAATAATTTCAAATCATAGTTTCCTATAAAATGTTTTAAAAACAATCTCTTTAAATAATTTCAAAACCTCTAGGTCATGTTGACAAGGAGTCCAAACCTAGTTCCTCTAAGACTTAGTTGATAGTCTCATAATCTAGATCCAGTCAAACTCCTTTAAACATATGCATATGAAATGAATGAAGTATATCATATATCACATGGTTTGACTAAGACGAAGCCCACTTATGTCAAATACATCCCAAGTAGATTCAAACCCAGTATAGACAAGACTGAATGTATCACCCCAAAAGTTTAGTCTTGTATTGAAGATTATGAGAGATCTTTAAAAACTTATAAAAGAGATTGTTAAGTTATTAGTTGTCCTAACTCGTAGCCTTTTTGAGGCTGAAGCTAAAACTGCTAAGGGAAGAGTTGGGAACTATTGGACCAGGGGTCTGAGCCCATGAGTGAGTCAGGTCGTTACAGTGGTATTAGAGCACAACCAACACTCGGTCCTGGAGTTCTACATGCATGGTTGTGTGTGCTTTAAGGGGGATGAATTATAACACCCAAAAAGTTTAGTCTCGTATTGAAGATTATGAAATATCTTCAAGGACTTATAAATGGGGTTGTTAAGTTAGTTGTCCCGATTTCTAACTTTTTTGGGGTTGAAGCGAAACTACTAAAGGGTGGGATGAGATCCGTCGGACCAGGGGTCTGAGCTCAGGAGTGGGTCAGGTTGTTATTGTGGTATCATAACACAGTTCAACACTAGGACCTGAGGTCCAACACATGCAGACACAGGTGCCTTAAGAGGGTGTATTGTAACATTCCAAAAGTTTAATCTCATATTAAAGATTGTGATATATCTTCAAGGACTTATAAAAGGGGTCGTTAAGTTGTTGTTTGTCCTCGTTCCTAGCCTTTTGGGGCTTAGAACCGAAACTACTACTGGGGGTGGGGGGAGGGGGGTGTTGGGATCTATCGGACCAGGGATCCAGGCACAAGAGTGGGTTGGGTTATTACACTGAATCCAATCATTTTGACCAAATACCCTAGCTCATTTGGATCATGGATATCAAATTTTAGATCTTATATCTTAAATTGTGGATCTTGGACATCAGAGTTTGGATTTTGGAAAAGATTTCACATCAGGGGTTTTGGAGCCTAAATTTCAAATTATGGATATAAGATTATAGATTTTGGATATCAAATTTTGGGTTTCAAACCCTAGATTTTGGAACTTGGATTTCACATTTGAATCTGGATCTCAAGTATGGATATTGGATTTCAAGTATTAGATTTTGGATTATGGATCTTGGATCTCAAATTTTGAATCTCAAGTCTTAGATTTTTGTATTGAATTTTAGTCTTTGGATTTTGAATCAGATTTCACATGCGAGTCTTGAATCATATTATGGATTTTGGATATTGGATTTCAAACACCAGTTTTTGGTTCTTGGATTTTAGATCTCAGATCCTAGATTTTAGATCTTGGGTCGTGAATCTAATTTCAAAGCAAATGAGTATTTGATCATAAGTCAGGGATCAATTCCCACAAAGTTAGGTCCAAATACAATATTTTAAGCCATGTAATCATAATATTTAGATTTATTCCCCTTAGAATTTGGAATATAGAATATAAAATTACATGAGTACAAGTTCAAATTTACTAGACCTTGAGCTTAGATTTTGGAATCTCAATCACATGAAATGATATTCTGATTTCTATAACATCCCTATTTCAAGTTTAGAACAAGAATCATATACAATTTCTCATATTGTGATTATAATTTTTGGATTCAGATCTAGTTTTTTCCTAATAGGTTCGCGTCCTACACTCAAGTCCTAGCAAAGACCGAACTTCAGGTCTACATGACTTAATTTTTGCATGCATCATGCTAAATTTAGGACATCAATTTGCATTGATCTATGACGAATCTGGACGTGAACGAGCATCAAATTAAATTCTCTTTGTTCATCAGTATACTTGTAAGATCTATTTACATTTCAAAACATTTGTTTTTCATAGGTTTTGGACGACATTTAGACTTATAAATTGGAATATTTAGCCTAGTCCTTGGTCTGAGTCTCCCTGGTGAAGGCACCTGGAATAGTCAGACCTCGTATTGATAGGCCGGGTCCCATCTCTCAGAATCCCACACAATGAACAAAGGCGAGTACATGTAATGGTATTCCATTTATTACAGTCTGCATGTAAGATTGAAAAAATTAACATGTAAATAAAGTAATGATCGTGATGGGACTTCTCACTGTCTGACTAGATGAAAGGTTCAAATTTTCTATTTTCCAAATGTTGTCCCACCTTTAGAGCCATTTAGATACCCCCATTTGATGAATGTGTATATTTTTTTATATGCATGAAGACTTAGAATTGAAAGGAATTTTTCATGTTCACTCAGATATAAGAATACATATTACTCCTCTCAATTTAAGAATTATTTGAAAACAATGTTTTCATCTCAATTTGGTTTTAACCCCCATCTTAGGCCTTATTGCATTAGAGCCAACTATTTGCACATGTGCTGACATATTTTAAAATTTCCTCTTGCCGATTTATCTCGGTCATAATATCGTATAATACTCCCCATATGCATTAGCACATGGTAGTTTAATGGCTGGACCAACCTACGGGAGGCAAGTAGTGGCCGTCCCCTCACTCATATTAAGGCATTAGCTTGGTATATTAGTGAGTGATCAAGGATAAATATGATCAACCTTTACAACCCTATTTAGAGAACTCTATGCCACGTACGCTAGACTTCTTGTCCAAGTATATAGGCATATATGATCTCAATTATTGTCATTAGATGGTGCTATTTAAGCATTCTATGTATATCATATTTGATTATATGTTTATCTCTTTACAATGCATTTAGCACTATGCACCAAGTTTTTCATAAAAAAGTGGATGAATTCTTCAAAAGAACCCTTGTTTTCCTGTGTTAAAATTGTCCAAAATTTTCGTTTTTAGTGTCATCTTATAGGGTCTCTTCTGCTTGTCAAATCAGCATTGTCATTTAATTTTAACCCTCTATTGGGTCGACTCTGACATGCACAATCTCTTCACGAAGTCTGTCCATCTTCCTTTTTCATTTTTTATTTCTTGTATGTTTATCTTTCCACATCTTCTCTAGTCATGCCGTTATTTTTCGGCCATGCTTTATTTTTCATCATAATCGTTTTTTAGGACTCACATGTCATCTATGAACCATCACAATTTACTCATCATGACCCCAGATACAAGATCACAAGGTGAAGAAGAGAGTGAACAAATTTTTTTTGAAAAAATCGATAATCCTCCTCCTGTCTGTCTCACTCTCATACTAGCAATTAAGAAGATGATTTAGTAGATGATGAATGATGGAGCACCAGCCAAACCGAGTAACAAGAATACAGATGGCTTAACCAAGGCTAAGGAGCTAGAAATATCCACAGGGCATGTGACACACCTCATGCAATCCAGCATTGAGGTAATGAAAAATACCACTGGGAAAATTCAAAATCGGTCAAAAAGGTCTACTCTCTAAGTGTTTTCTATGAAGGGTTAGATGACGAAGATTTTGAAGAGTTGCTATGCAAGTTCAGTAAATTCAAGGATACATGAAAACCCTCATACCCACCTGTCCATTTTTTTTACTAAGCATGGAAAATTCAAAAATAACAGCAAGGCCTTATTCATATGTTTTCTATGAAGTCCTGAAGAGAAAGTAGCTCAGTGGTACCTAGAAACTATTGATCCCACACAAGTGAGGGATTTTAGCGAAGTAATCAATGCATTCATTGAAAAGTACGAGCTTAATCTTTCAGTAGTGCCTACCATTAACACTCTCATCAACCTCCACGAATAGCATGGAGAATCAACAAGAGAATATAGCCAAAAGTGGTAGTCTACAAGCCTCAAACTTAGAAACCCGATGCACAAAGTCCATGCACTTACTATGATTCTCAAGGGATTTCATGAGCATCTCTGTCACCATCTCATATGACATGAATATAAGGTTTTTCATGATTTAACAAAAAATTGCAGAGAGGGTCGAGACAACCATAAAAAATGGCTACCTCAAATTAGAAATTGTGCAAAACAATAAGAAGTCAGACAAATCACAAGCACACATTGTCTTTGTAATCAAGAACCTAGAAGTCAGCATTGTGCATAGCTAGCCGCTAGGACACAAGCAAACAATCTAAAGCATCTTTGCCAAAATGCTAGCAAGAAATATCTAGGTTGGACGAACAATAGAGAATTCTCCTCACTAGAGCAAAAGAGGGAGGAAATCTTAAAATATCTTCTTCTAGAAAGGCTTTGCAAGCTCCTTGTGGTAGCTGACTCTCTACTAATAAAGGGGAAAAGCAAGCATCGATTCTGTAAGTTTCACAAAAGCCTTGGCCACAGTACCAAGGATTGTATTCTTCACAAGCACCTCATACAAGATTGCATTAACAAGAGGTTTATGGTGGAGGAAGTGATGCCTGATGAGGATGTTGGGGCCTAAGTTGAACTTGTTATTGCCTTGTTTTGTATTTTTTCATGCACTATAGGGACAGTGGGGTCCCCCATACAATGTTTTGATTAATAATGATTGATTCTTCTTTCATATTAAAGCATCTTTGTATTCTTGCATGCAATTTGTTCCTTAGTGGTGAGACTTCTATCTCATGCATTCTTTTCATTGCCCTTCATATTGAGGCATTTTCTTACAAGAACATTGTAAGTAATGAAATCACAACTAAAGGTTGTTTCACATGTTCAAAGTTTTTTAACTTTTGAATCCAAGTGTATGCCAATTTTTCAAGTTTTGTGATCCTTTCAAGAGCCCTAAGTTTTCAAGCATACATGGTTTTTCCAATTTTGAACCTCAGTGCATACATGTTTTCAAACTTTATACTTCGGTGCATATAGTTTCTCAATTTCACAAGTTCTTTCAAATATCACACATTGGTGCACACATATTTTTTCAAAAACTTTACACTTTCATGCACATAGATTTTTAAATTTCACACCATAGTGAATATAGCACTACAAAAATAATGATTATTTGCAACAACCCCTGCCTAGGGTTTCATCCATTGTGAATGGGTACTTTTTTTGTTTTTTGCCTTTTTTGTGAGAGATTATGACTCGTGGGGGATTTTGGAACAAAAATTTTCGAATGAAACGTTTGTGCCATGTGGGCGGCAGAGAGAGAGGGGGCAGAGGACGAGGAACCAGGAAGAGGTGAAAAAGAAAACCTAGAGGGTCCTCAGGTAGCGTCGACAAAGGTGTCTATACTAAGGATGGTAGCAGCAATGAAGGTGTCTTCCCAGCACTCAGCCGTCAGGAGGAGGAGAGGCAGCAGCGACTTTGTTGTCAGGAAGCTGCAAGCTCATCGAAGAACATGCCCTCTAGGGAAACATCCAGAGGCTCATCCATGGAATACCCTCACTGCCTCTCTTTTCTCTCCCCTTTTTCTATTGCAACTCTTCTTTGTTTAGACATATAACACCAGAAAGACATTGCAGATAGCTATGGCATCATGCCAGCATGGGGCATGAGGTTCTTCACAGAAGGAGGTGAAGAAGAAGATGAAGGACACCGATTTCGACAAGAGGAGGCGTGCCACCGAACTGGAAAGCCCTAAACCCAGTTGTGTTCCTATAGCAGCCATCTGGAACACCATCGTGTTCAGTTTGTTTTGTGAGAAGTGACGTCGACTCTAATCCTTATGTTTGCATTCTACTCTAGATCATTTTTTAATGACCCTACCGTGCCTCATGAGCCGTGCTCAAGAATTTGCCATTCTCCATCAGACCATACAATAGAGAAAAAGGAGTCCAAAATATAACTGAGATACGGAGAAACCAAAAAAATTATAACTGAAATACAGAGTTTTTTGGGTCTCATGGGTAATATGGAAGATTCATACAAAACTTTTATTGTATTGTTGTGAATTTTACAAAAAGGAGTAAAGTTTGAATGGTTGACTAAATGCGAAGAAAGCTTTTAGGAGTTGAAGTAGTGATTGGTCTCAGTGCCAATTTTAGCACTTCACTCAGATACTAGAAACTTTGTTATTTATATTGATGCAGCAGGTATTGGCTTAGTTTTTGTTCTGATATAAATGAAATTACCCAGTGCATGATTTGGAGTTGGCAGCTGTAGTTTAGTTTTAAAAATTTGGTGACATTACTTGTATGGTAAGGAATTTGAAGTGTACACGAACCTAAGAGTCTCAAATACGTAGTTTCTCATAAAGAGTTAAACATGAGACAATGCTGATAGATATAATATCTAAAGGACTATGATTTTGAAATTCTTTATCATCTAGGTAGGGCTAATGTTGTGGCATATGCTTTGAGTCGGAAAAAGGATCAACAAGTTGTATGCTAATCCAGCAATGGAAACTCAATGAGGACTTCATAGCTTAGAAACCTTTCGTAACTGCTGAGTTCGTGACTGCTTTGAATAGTCTCCTTGTCAAGCTAGACACTCTAAATGAGATCAAAGGTAAACAAAAAGAAAATTCAGATTATGAGCACCTAAAAGCCATGTCAGAAAATGAGAAATCAAGTATGTCTATAGATGAGAATGAAATAATTTGGTGGGTACCAAACATTGATAAGTTGCACAAGATTATACTAGATGAAACTCACAAGTCTCGGTATACTATTCATCCTAGCAACACAATGATGTATCACAATTTGCATCAGAATTTTGGTGGAAAGGTATGAAGAAAGATATTGTTGACTATGTTTCTAATTTTTTGACTTGTCAACAAGTGAAAATTAAACATCAATACCCAAGGGGATTTGATGCAACAGATTGACATACCACAGTGAAAATGGGAAGACATCATAATGAATTTTATTGTTCGACTTCCGAGGACCCATAAACAACACGATGCGATTTGTGTAATTGTGGATAGACCAACCAAATCTACTTACTTTCTTCATACTCGCATCAATCAGTCTTTAGAGAGTCTTGCAAATTTGTACATTGATGAGGTAGTTAGATTTTATGGTGTGCCACGATCGATAATTTCAGATAGAGATCCATGATTTACTACAAAATTTTGGAAGTTGTTACAACAAGCATTGGGTGCCCATTTGAAATTCAACACAACCTTTCACCCTCAAACATATGGTCAATCAAAATACATTGGAAGATATGTCACATGCATGAGCACTTGATTGGAAAGGCAAATGGGATAAGTATATCATATTGACATAATTCGCTTGTAACAACAATTATCATGTAAGCATTAATATGGCACCATATGAGACATTATATGGCGACCATGCCGATCACCTATTTATTGGTCTGATATTGGAGCCAAAAGTATTGATGGACCTACGACAATCTAACATTATTCCGAGCAAGTGCAAAAGATCAGACAATGGTTCTTGGCAGCACAAAACCAACAGAAGAGTTATGCTGATAACAGTTGTTGAGAGCTTGTTTTCCTTAAGTTTCTCGACATCTTTCGTTTCAAAAAAAAAGGAAAAACTCAGCCCACTGTATTAGACTTTCATTTGAGATTTTGGAGAAAATTGGTGTTGTTTCTTATAGATTAGCAATAACACCACAACTTGAACATGTTCACAATGTGTTTCATGTTTTGATGCCCAGAAAGTATGTCTATGACTCAACACATGTGATCAATTATGAAGGCATCTTAATAAAAAAAGACCTAACTTTTGAAGAAATACCTATAAAGATCGTGGACCATCTCACCAGAAAAACTACACAATAAAGAGATTCTCATGGTGAAAGAATTGTTGCACCATAGGATTGAAGAATGCATGTGAAAACTAGAGGATGCCATGAAGAGACAATACCCAACCCTATTTGATAACTAGTTTTTTTTAAAAAAAAAAATTCGCAACAAAATTTCTTTAGGAGGGGAAGAATTGTAAGACCCCCATTTCTGAACGATTTAATAATTGTGTTTATATTTATTTTCTTGGAATTACATTGGTCACCTGTGAGCACAAAGCGTGCTCCGTGTAGGTTCAATCAGAATGAGAAACAAACTGATATATTTCAGATTATAATAAATTTACCAAAAGGGGTATAAATGTCATTAATTGCTAAGGCAAGGGTAAAATAGTAAATTTACTCTAAGGGACATAATTAAAATTTCATAAATTGATAAGGGCATTTTGGTCTAAATTGAAGATTAGGGTCCAAACACAAATTAAGATGATCTAATCATGTTTTATTAAGATAAATAAGATTAATTGAAGTTAAACTTGATTAAGAATAAAATATAATAATAATACTATATAAAACATTTGAGATGAACAAGAGAGCACCGACCCTTTAAAGGGAGGTGCCTTTATGCGTGAAGAGAGAGAGAGAAAGGGAGAAGAAAAAAAGAAAAGGGAGGAAGAAGAGAGAAAGAGAGAGAAAAAAATCAAGACAGCACGCCTAAGATGGAACGAAGACCACACGGATGCCCGACAACTGAGGTAGGTCACTCTACAGGCAGCGGTATAGTTTTAAATGTTTGAACTCGGTCTATATTTTGTCAAAATAGACAAAAGGTGATTTTTCAAGTCGTACTCCGTCTGTTTGCATTTATGAACACATATTCGGATTCCTCACCATCTCTAGGGGCTCGTTTGATTGCTCGGGTAAAAACTGAAAACCGGGTGTAATCTGTACGGGCGGATGAAATTTCACCCGCCCGTCTCATGAGCAATCAAACGGGGTGAAATTTCACCCGTTTGTCGACAAAAAGAGGCGGTTAAATTTCACCCGTTCAAAAGTCCGAAATCGGAGGTCGGACTTTCGAGCGGGTGAAATTTCACCCGCTCGACCTTTTCCTTTTAACGCACCATTTCCTTTTGCCTGTCTCCTCCTCCCTCCGCAGTCGACGACAACTCTCTCCATCCTACCCCGTTTTCTCTCGTCTTTCCCCTGCATTGCCTCTTCCCCTTTCCTCTCTCGGTCTCTCGTTCCTCTCCGCTCTCATAGCCTCTCCTCTCTCGCTCTCTCCATCTCAACGAACAATTCAAAGGCTTCCTGATGTCTCTCAACTTCTTGATTCACCTTCTTTTACGCCAGATTGAATGACTGTGATCATTCCTCCAGGGTTGCTGCTGTTATGGCTGCACGTGAGCGGAAGAAGCAAGAGTCAAATGGTTTACTTCCTTCACTACCACAGAGAAAAATTGCTAGAGGAAACCTGCCCCCACAAAGAATTCAACCAGACACTGTTGGTAGTCGTCTTCTTCCGCCTCCAAGTCTCCACGGTTTTTTGTTGAGACCGCTTTCTGGACTGAGCAGCGTGAATAGAAGGGTTTGTCTCTTTAATTGCATTATGCCTCTTTCTGGTTTTGTTTTCCACTGTTTTGTTTATGGTTCTAGTGCATTCTTGATTTCTTTAATGCCGGTTGTTGGAATGACACATAGCTCTCGTGGTTCCCCAAATTTCTCAAAATTCTGCTGTGGTCCTGTTGTTCATGTTTCTCTGTTCGTATGCATTTTTTTCTTTTCTCTTTGTGTTCTGCTTGCTCTAAGTACTTGTGTTCATAGTGATCACTTGCAGTGGAAATAGTTAGAATGTCCATAAGTTTGTGGACGTTTGCTTTTCTTAGACATCATATATGACTTACATTTTGTATTGGAGAATATACTGCCAAATCCACTTCTTTGTTATATAATGATCATGTCTTATTATGTACCAAGTTGTTTCACTATGTAAGGATTAGCTAAAAAGTTGGAAGTTGAAGTGGTTAATTTTACCCCTACAAAAACTACCTTGTGCATTAAACAAGGTTAATTTTACCACGTTAAATTCTACCCTGTCATCAAACAAGGCCTCAAATTGGAAGATGAAAAAATTTCATCCTGTAAATTTTTTCAGAAAAATTTACCACGGTAAATTTACCACGTTAAATTTTTCCTATGCATCAAACGGGCCCTAGAGAATATCTAAGGAGACAGATTTTAATTTTGATGATGGAATTGTCGTTTACCTAATGCACTCGTGTAAGGGTGCTTTCGTAGTTCAAGTGAATGCTCCAGCCTAGAAGCATGCGGGTCATACCATCAGACTTGTTTCATAATGCTGAGTCCAAAGGTATCACCCAACCCAAGATCGCCTACATGTGCTTGTGCTCGGCTAGGCTTGGTTGACCGACTTGAGCCAGCTGTGGTTGGCTAGCCAACCAGGGCTGACCAGCCATGCTAAGGCAATTTACCATGGCTAGCTGGCCATGGTCATGCCATGATCAAGCCAAGGCTAGGCTGAGGCCAAGCTAGGACAGTTTGGCCCAGGCTTGATGAACCTAATCTGATCATTAGCTTTTATTTTAAGAATATAGTTTATCTAACCTAACGGTGTTTAGTTCACTTAAACTCGCAAACTCGAGAGATCACCCATGACTCTAGGCTTGCCAATTGTGAGCAAACTAGTTAGCCTTTTTCAAATATGTGTTCATGCTATTCAATTTTTATGTTTAAGGCTTAAATTTTGTTGGATTGCTTAAAATGCATGCAATATGCTTAACATAATTGTCATTTATGTATGATAATAAAAAGATCATGCATTGATTAATAATAAGATGAATTAGAAGCTCGATGGAACGGCACGGTACTGAGGGTGGCAAGCAACGGTTCGCAGTTGTAATTGTACCTGGATGATGGTCTTTGTCATGTGTCACTTGAGAGAATACTCGGACGGAGTTGTTTGGGTAACGACCCTGCTCAGACGTGGGAAGTATGATGAGACTCTCGGCCCAATGTGAACCTACGACTCATGAGGGTCCAGGTTCTATGTTACCAGAAAAAGTAGATGCCTTAAGTTTCTTCCTTGCCATTAGAACCTATTGGTGGAGAACACCTAACTGGGGTCAATTAATGGGGAAACTGACAGCAGCAGTATTTTAAACAAGTGGATATTGAGTAAAATATGATAATGGAAAGAATGTATTGCCTAGGATTTGGTGGAGAACACCTCAGGGGTCAATTAATGGGGAAACTGACAGCAGCAGTATTTTAAACAAGTGGATATTGAGTAAAATATGATAATGGAAAGAATGTATTGCCTAGGATTTGGTAGAGAACACCTCACTGGGGTCAATTAATGGAGAAACTGACAGCAGCAGTATTTTAAACAAGTGGATATTGAGTAAAATATGATAATGGAAAGAATGTATTGCCTAGGATTTGGTGGAGAACACCTCACTGGGGTCAATTAATGGGGAAACTGACAGCAGCAGTATTTTAAACAAGTTGATATTGAGTAAAATATTGATAATGGAAAGAATGTATTGCCAATGATTGTGCCCTGCAAGTTAATATCCAGTGATGACTGAATGAAGTAAAGCATAGATGATATTGATTAATAGTTCTGCTTACATATTTTATATTCATGGTGCGAATATCCTCCAGTTATATTGTTGTGACGTATTATTGTCGGTGCGTGAACTATATCTTCACACACACCTCGTATACACATCGTAAATGGGCGTATTGAGTATGAGAAATCATACTCATGCTGTGAAATTTTACTCTTTTTTTAGGTGATTTTGACGAGTCTTTTTTTAGGTGATTTTGACGAGCCACAATAATGAGCAAGGTAGATCTTAGTAGATCTGACAGTTATGGCCTGCGGACAGTTATGACCTGCGATGCGGTCGCCTGGTATGCCATTCATGCTTTCACCTTAAGTGATATCCTACCCGATCTGACTAGTCAAACAGTCTCCCCTATTCCGACAATGTGCCAAGCAAGAAGCTCAGAACGGAAAGCACAATAAGCTAGATTCGACATAGATTCATTCTTCGTACTTGGTCCAACCTCAAAACCCTTCACTAGCCCAAAACTGTTGGTGAGACTTTTCAACATGTAAATTATAAAGTTGATCTAGATTGATATGGATTTCCATACATGACATTTGATTGTTAACCACACTATCAATAAATGTGAACTTGGGTCGTAGACTGATTAGAACCATTAACTGCCCATGATAGGTCGTGCCATGCACTAACATGCACGCAATTATCTGTGCACACATCAGGACAGATCTGACCTACGCCAACTATGTAGTATGTGATTGTGAATGTTGAGCTACAAAAAAAAAATATTTTCGGGATGTTACATTGGATCTAATGATGAGATATGGAACCAGATCTGAACCTAGCTTGGTTTTGGATATAAAGCTGATATTTGGATTTGGATCTAGATCAAGGCTGATTTTGAATCTAGAGATGGGATTTGGATCCAGATATAGATCTAAGGCTGATTTGAGATCCAAAGCTGGGATTTGGATCCTAATCTAGATCTAATGCTCAATTTTGGATCTAGAGTTTGGATTTGGATTCAGATCTGAATCTATGATCCATTTTGGATCTAGAGTTGGTACTTAGATCCTGATTTGGATATAAGGCTAAGTATTGAATCTAGAGTTCAAATGTTAGATCTATGTATGGGTTTTTAGGCTGGATCCTGACCTGAATTTGGATTTGAATTTAAAATAGGTCTGAATTTGGGCTACATTTGGGTTTTAGGTCTAATGGACGCCTTGGACTTGGGTCCAAAGTAAAAATTAGATTCAAAAGAAGACTCAAATTGGATCAATTATCGAATTAGAGGAAAAATAGATTAAAATTTAGGAAAATTGAAGCATTTGAGGCTTTTTTTTTTAGATTTATGATAACTTTGCCACAAAATGTTTGAAAAATGCTAGGCATAAACTTTGATAAATTTGGGTTGATTACACAATCTTGGGTCCCAAATTGGCTTGGTCTGGTTAGGTATAGCTCGACGCACTTGAGGATTATAACCTAAGTGGGCTCAAAGTCAAACCTAAATTTAGTCAAACCGTAAAACCACTTGGTTTGGTTATGTCTATCTCGACTCACTTGAGGATTATAACCTAAGTGGGATCAAGTCAAGCCTAAAGCCAAATCTAGTCAAGTCAAACCCTAAACTTACAATGTCTGGTTTGGTCTTGCTCGACTCACTTAACCTAAGTGGGCTCGAGTCAAGCCTAAGACCAAATCGAGTCAAATCACACCTCAAACTAAAATGGTCTGGCTAAGTCTACCCCGACTCATGTAAGGATTATAACCTTAGTTCGTTCGAGACCAGCCTATGCCAAATCATGACAAGTCGGACCTTAAATCAGCTCAGGTATTGTAACTTGAGTTAAACCTATAGACTACAACCAACGTCGTTTGGCACACATGATCTAGTCTAGTTGAGAACCATAACCTCAATGGAATTCTGCACAACTAAAGTTGAAGTCAAATTGGACCTTCCCCAACCATGATCTAGTTCAAGCTTAAGCCATGCGCCCTTGGTCAAACTTGGTTTGGGAGGGCCCTGCACAAGCCTAACTTGAGGATTGTCACTTGAGCACGACTTAAGCCCAGTTCAAAGCTAGTATGAGACAAGCCTACTTCTATAACTCTGTCCAGGCCCAAGGAATGAAGTTAAATGCAAACTTGCCCATCTGTAGTTTGGGCTTGCAACCGCTCCTTGCACTTCTATACCGTCTCCCATGTATAAGAACACTCACCATTGCCTATTTGTGCATGCATGTAAATAATGAAACACTTCCATTTTCAACACATGATGTACGGATTTTCAATTAGAAATCATCTTCAACCACAACTATGTCACTTGCTTGCTTTGTTTTCAGTATGCTATTTGTGTCATTATAATCGTCCTCAACATTCAATTTAAAAGCTACCATTTAGCTAGGCATATATATCTTCACACAAGTAACAACGCCCAAAGAAGTTGTAGCAACTTTTCTGCAAATACTAGCATTTCAGGTTGCACATGCAACAACCAAGTGACATTTGATTTCAAACACAGTAAACCGCTTTCAACTCTTTAGTACATGCAATATCACCTCATTGACAATGCGTGCATTAAAATGGTAACTCAACTACCGTGATTGCATGAAGAGATGCAATATTGATAGCATTTGTGTTAAAATGACAAGATTGACACTTTCGCTTACAATTACTAAGCTAATTAAAAAGATGTAACACCAAAAAATTATAGTGGATATGTGTTCCATAACATTCCAACTTTAATAAAGTGGAAGATATAATCTAAGCTAGATTGATAGGTTACAACATTTTACACTTAATGGATGACAAAAAAAAAAAAGGAATAATGACAACATTTTTTAATGTTGCTTGAGCTCAATATGACCTAGATGATTACAAGCATGTGAACATATCAGTCGTAACAACTTATTTTCTCTTTTATTGGATGTGGTATGACCAATCTAGTTAACTTATGCTCCAATAGAATCTGCTTCACTTTCCACCCATCAAACGCCTTCCCCACTACATGTAACAATCAATGTAAGCACAATTCTTTGTCTGTGAAGTGATTTCTACCCAATGTCCTTTACATACCTTACATTATTGTTTGCATGGAATGTCGTTGGTTAGTAGCTCATTAGATACTTGCATTGAATGAAAATAGCCTTGAATTCCTCCTCATCGAGATGAGTGGAGAAACTGAAGTGTTATTTCTTGAAATAAAGGTGGCAAGTGCAAAAAAAAAAAAAATCGGGGGCATAGCTGGAACCCACAATTTTTTTGCACAAGCAAGTGAAGAGCATTTTTAGAATGCCCTTTTTTATTGACTACATCGTTGCCGCGCCGAGCTTAAGGGCATTTAGGGAATGTCAACTATTAAACTATTTTACATTTGCCGCTGCATCTACATCACTCGATTTTGCAAACCTTGTGCTGTCAGCATTAAACAAACGAAAGAGACGGAGAGATTATTTGAAAAGTAAAATGTACAATAAAATGTGAATAAAAAAAATTCGCAATGTATTTGTCTTGAACATCACCATAGAGATAAGTAAGAAGAATAATCTCAACTTGCTTATATATGATTGGCCGAAGCCACCAATAAGTAAGGGTGAACAACGAGCCTAGCAACTTGAGCTCGTTTCGTTAAAACTCGGCTGGAAATCGAGTTCGAGTCGGTTGTTTTAGTACACAAGCCCAGCTCGAGCTTGTATTTTGACTCGTCTTTTTAGTCGAGCCAAGTTCGAGTTCACTGAACTCGAACTTTTAAACTCGATGAGTCGGCTCGAGTAAAAATCTAATAGCAAAATGCAATTCCTACTTATTTCGTTTCTTCGGTTTTGAGTTTCATTTCTAGACCTGTGTTCTCTCTCCTCACTGTCTTCGTTTTGGTCCCACCGACGACGACTGATCGGTGAGGCTGCAAATCAGCTTGTCTTCTGCTGCAGATTAGCCAACACCCAAGGTGCTACACTTTCTCTGTCTCTCAATCTCTTTTAATATGAAACTCTGAAGGCTTCGGAAAATCCTCATTAAAGCTATGGTTTTAGAAGTCCTCACTCAACGAGGGTTGAGGGAGCGAGGGTTTCTCCTCGCTGGGTCTCTCTTTGAGACCCTCACTTGCTTGAGTGAGGGTTTCTGAAACCCCAACCCCATCATTCAAGCGAGTGAGGGTTTCTTGAACCCCTTGCTCGACAAGGGTTGAGTAAGCAACGGTTTCTTGAAACCCCATTGCTCGAGCGAGTGAGGGGTTCAAATCTGAACTTTTCCCATTTCAGAAACCCTCATGGGAGGGAGCGAGGGTTTTTGTTCTTAAACCCTGTTGATTGGGTTAAGGGTTTGGAATTTTTTTATTTTTTATTTTTCTAAAGTTAGATTCTTCCTCTTCCTCTGCAGATCGGCCTTCCCCTGCCATTTCCTCTGCAGATCAGCCTCCCTCTGCCATTGTAAGCGACAAAAAAAACTGCCGAGTCGAGCCTTAATCGAGTTACTCGAGCTCAACCTGTGATTGTCGAGTCGAGTTCGAGCTACAGTGGTCGAGCTGTTTTCAAGCTCGAGCCGAGTCAAGCTAGATGTTTCATTTAGTCGAGCCGAGCTCGAGCTGACTAAACTCGGGCTCGACTCGGCTCGTGTTCACCCCTACCAATAAGATTTCTACCGACCATCCAAAGTAAGAAATCTCATTTCTTAGGATTAGATTGGAAGGTGCTCTACCCTAAACACTAAAGCATAAACAAAAACTCAACATAAACAAAATAAATACATACCAAAACAAAACAAAGGACCATAAAAACTCTATAGACAAGGAACATTGAGAATGTCATAACGTCACACCTTTGGGATTCTACAATCCAACGCGTAAACATTCTTGGGTTTGATTTAAATGGACACCGAGTTGGATGTAAATACCCAATGCCTAACTTGACTCTGGTCGAAGCTATAAATTTGGGCATTGGGTTTGGGCCCGGCTGGGCTGGCCCAAAATTGGCCCCAATAATTTATTTATATGATTTTATTTGAAAAATATATATTTTATTACCATTAAGTATGTTGATGTGTTATACTATATATTTTATTATAATCAGATGGAGCTCGGGCCCCGGTCGAGGGCCGTCGGCTGCGGCCCGACCCGATGCTCAGCCCGACTCTCATCCAAACGGCCGTGAAAAGGAAATGTCCGACCCGGCGAACGCGCTATAAAAAGTGCAAGCTTTTGCGCTCTACATGGATTATCTCCTACCCGACCCGCATCTTAACCAGGGGAGGGCGGGGAGGAGAAGGGAAAAATGGCAACCGCGTCATCTCCTGGAAGAAGGAGAAGAGAGGACGCGTAATCGGCCGCGAGGTACGAACCAGTGCCGAGAATGGGCAGCACGGGTGGTGACGAGAGGAGAAGGCGTCGGGCTTCGGCCAAGCTCTCCGCTGTCTCGACTCTCATCGAGCAAGGTCCCATAACGGTGGCGACAGACGAAGAGGGACCCGACAACGAAACTATCACCAGCAGCAGCAACAACAACAACAATCCCAGGTCCTTCTCGCACGCTGTGAAGCAGCAGTGTTGGGAGAAGGCGGAGAAGGTTAGGGGAAGGGACCCGGAGCGGTGGAGGCGCGACCCTCTCGGCAACCTCGTCTTCCGGAAGCTTGTAGGATGCCCTGGCTGCGTCTGCTACGACTTCGATCACATCCTCCCCTTCTCGAAGGTGCCTCTCTCTCTGTGAAGCAATTGCCTGTTTTTTCACCTTTTCGAATGTGAGGTTGTTATTTTCTATTTTCTAAATCCAATTATCGCATTTAGTCGTCATAATGGAAGGAAGGCGGTGCTTACTTCGGCTTTGTGTTTCTTTAGGGTGGAAGGAGTTCTTTGGAGAACTGTCAGGTTCTACAGGTTTGTTCCATCTTTCTCTTGCATGAATATACATTTTGCTCTTTACGAGAAAGGCAATAGTGCCATTATGTTTGTCCTCCATCTCACAGAAGGTTGAGGCAGCATGTGGTCGTTCTTCATATTCAATGGCTGGTTGCACGTTCTTGAATCGCTGATATTTTTAAATTCAGAGGGTATCGTGGACATTACCTGAGTAGATGGATAGCTTATTCGTTCCACCGCTTTGTGCTTGTTCTTTAGGTTTTTATTTTTCTAAGCTTCAGATTGCCTTTTTGAATGGTTTTCCCTCCCTTTAATGCTTGATTTCGTAACCTCAAGTTAATTTCACTGCTCGTTTCAGGGATGGTAGAGCCTCAATTTTCTCTTCTTTCAAAGTATGTTTCTGCCATTTTTAGTGTGTCCTGCACCAAAAATTGTTGTCGTAGAAGCTGTGTTTGAGAAGATAATGATCCGGTTCCTCCGTCGGATGGTAGTTGTGAGAACTGAGAAGGGGTTGTTTATGGTTAGGTTTCTATAAAGGGAATGCTGAAGTTCATGTAGAGTCTCAGGTGGCCTTGAACTCTTACGGGCTTCTAACTTTTCCACTGTTAGGAAAAGCCTTTCCCTCATTTGCTTGAGTTTTGGGGTGGATTGAAGGAGTTAAGCAAGATTTTGTGTCCTACAATGTGGCAGATGCTAGGCTGAAACCTAATTGCATCCTGATGGCTTCCTAGTATCCAAATGAAGATTTGTGTAGCTTTTTAATTAAACGGCACCCAGGCTTTGGGTGATGGCATCAATGTTTAGTCCAAACCAATAGATGTTTTCTTTTCCAATTTTAACCTCATAAATATAATTAATTAATTAATTATTTTCCATCTTTTGATTTATTGATTGAGCTGGGGTTCTTTCAAAATCCTACTTTGCCTCTTTTTCTTGTTCCTCCGTTTTCCCTCTTCATGTTTTCTATTGAACAAGGCCACCTAGGCTCTAACTAGACACTCCTTGGGCTACTATAGGGTCTGTCATGCAAACCTGCTTGGTTTTTTTTCCTTTTTTTTTTTTAACTATATAGTGTTCCAAGTATCCTATGCTTTGATATTTTTTATTCTTGATTAGGAGGAACAAGACAACACCTCTTATCTAGGATATTTTATTTTTAATATAAAATAATTTTTTTGAATATAAAATATATTTTTTAATAATAAAATATATATTATTAATAAAATAAAAATAATATTAAAAACTTATCTGGCCGAATTAAGCCCGGTCGGGCCAACCCAGGCCGGCCCGATAAATTATCGGGTTGGACTGGGCCGGTTATTTTGGGCCCGAACCCAGGCCTGATCGGGTCGGGCACCAGGTACGTGTCAGGTGCCCAGCCCGATGGCCACCTCTACTCTTGACTATGACTTACTTTTAAACAAATAAAACAATAAATTCATGATTCAAAATTTATAGATTCAAACTTATAGTTTTCTCTAGGAAACCAAATAAAAACAATATATGATGGTTCAAGCCATTGTCGCAAATATCGTTCTCGGGTTTTATCGGTGAGGTTTTTCTTGGGTATTTTTTGTCAAACCTGTTTCTTTTTGGAAAAATATCGAGAAAATCCTAGCTATTTTAAAAAAATAAAAATCATCAAAATTAAGTAAAAATAAAATAAATGAGAAACTAATATAAAAACATAAAAAAATTAACTAGATAAGCAAGAAATGAAAATTAGAAAATGGAAAGTGGCACTCTAATAAATACCAAAAACACAGGTTATCTAATGGCTGAAGCATCAGATGGAATTCTCTTCGAGGTTTCCAGCAACCCTCACCTTCGACGCATGTTATCACTCGTCACTCCTCAAACCCTCACACGCCAAACACAGCTTCATCACTTCTCGAACCCTTACTGAAGATGCAGACAGTCAAACCCTCGCCGAAGAGGCAGACAGTTGGTAAAAAGGTTAGGCGCAGCTAGAAGACGCAACTTCCACTCTCACGTGTCACAAGAAAGGTAAAACTAATAAACCCTATTCACTAAAAATTAGATTTAAATACCCATTTTGCCATTAAAAAGAAATTTAGTTCAAAAAATACCCTTTGTTTCTTTACTTTTAACACGTTATACCCTTCTTTAGCGAAAGAATTCATCACGTGCAGTTTTTATAAATTGAAAATTTAAAATCTGTGTGCAAGAACATATAAACAAGACAAAAATTCAGGCAAAAAGAACACGATTTTATCGCGATAAATATTTTTTGCCGATTTTTCAAAATGTCTCGATTTTTTGGCCTTTTTTTTTTCATTTTCCTCCTTTTTAACGTTTATATCGCGATAATTTTTTGAAAATATCATGATACCTGTGACATTTGTTCAAGCTAGGCATACGTCTTTATGCATGGTGCATTAAAAAAAAAAACACAAATATTTTGGATGGTCTTGCACTTGGTCAAGTTTGACTGAGTAAAAAATGGACCAATTTGGCCTCGGGTGTGTTAAGTATACCTGGTATGGCTTTGACCACACCCAAGGCTGTACTCGTAACTATACCAGTATTGTACCGGTTCGGTATGGACATTGCTTCTTTACCCATGCGACATAGTCTCTTGATGACCATGTTTTTCCATAATATTTGAGATTTAGGGAGGTTGCCATACAATACAAAGCAGTATTGCTTTATTCCATCTTTTTACTTAAAAACTTTATGCATTGATATGACCACACCCGTAGCCTAAGTCCATCACTTAGGCGACATCTGTTAGACTGGCGCTTAGGCTGAACTAGGTGCTAGCACACCTAGTCCATGGGAAGGTGAAAAATCACCTTCCCTTCAAACTAAGTCCTGTAATTTTATTATACACTGTTATACCATATATACTTATATTATGTGCAGTTATATTATATAACTTCTGTTCTTTAAGTATAGTTTACTATATGTTAATTATATATTCTATATCAACTCATCAAGTGGAAGTTCCAGCCATATGTTAGGTACATATTCAATTAAACTATGAATTTCTGTATATATCTTATGTGCTCTAAAACATATTTTGTGGAACCTATGCCAGCCTTCTTACCCATCTTAAAACTTAGGCCCCGTTTGATTGTCGGGGAAAACACTATTCATCGAGGTAAAGTTCACTTCCTTGTACGGTTTTTCCGCTCGCCATCAAACGCCAAAAATATTACCTCGAAAAAACTGTACGAGAAGGGAGATTTGTTGTTAGGGTTCTCGTCGCTTTGCTCCTTCTCACTGCTCCTCTCCCTCTATCGAAGCCTTCTCCGCAGTCGAAGGCCTCTACCTACGTCGAAGCCCTCTCCTCTGCGTCGAAGCTCTCTATCCTTATCGGTGCTCCTCTCCCTCCGTCGAAGACCTTTCCTCTGTCGAAGCACTTAGAATATTGCTACTTCCGTCGGGGGAAGCCCTCTCCTTCTCACTATCTTTTTTCTCTTTCCCCTTCGTGCTGCGTGTGGTTGGAAGAAGCAGTGTTTGTCCCATTCTGGTGAGTCTCTTTTCCATCTTTGCTGCAACCCCTCTTTACTTTTTCCTCTTTCTAGGCTTAGGCTTAGGCTTTTCATCTGGCTCCTTCAAGGATTTGGTTGAATCTCTTTGCGGCGTCTCTTCGACTGTAACTCCATAGCCCAGCGTGAGTCCAAGAGGGCAGAGCAGGAAGAAGAGGAAGGAGGCACAAAGTCCGCCTTCGTATGTCTTGAGGGAATTTGATAGTTAAGAAGTTTGGCATCCGCCACGGTGTCTTATGGTCTCGCTCCATCTTGGTTGAGTGTTTAAGAAAGTTGGGGAATGGTGGTTGCTTATCGATGGACTTTTCCTAACTCAGAAGAGAAGAGAAGATCTAATCTTACTTTAACTAAACACTTAACCGGGCTTTTGGTAAATTCTTTAAAAGATTGTGTTGCTTTGTCCTGCTATGCCTCAACCAATTTCAGATTTGTTCTCATCTAATGTTGTCATCAATCCCGTGGACATCATCTGCACGCTGTTTTGGGACCTCATGTCTTCTACAAATATGGGAATTGGTCATGAATGTGACTAACAACAAGCAAACAAATGAAATTGGCTTCAAATCAGAACTCATTCCATACTGGAACTCATTCCAGTTCTTCAATCAGAAGGCTTGTCATTGGTGCAAAAGACTACCCTGTGCATCAAACACAGTTAATTTTACCCAGCAAAATTCTTTCCTGCAATCAAACAAGGCCTCAAATCGGAAGAGGGTAAAATTTCATCATGTATTTTTTTCCAAAAAAATTTACCATGGTAAATTTACCACGTTAAATTCTTCCCTGCAATCAAACAGGGCCTTAGGTTATGATAAAAAGGCCACCAGTTTCGCTTATTTAATGCATGTCTGGTAATCAAAGAAATATGTGCTGACCTCACTTCAACGTAGTTTGATGTTAGAGCTGCAAAGAAACAATATGAACTATGTAGATGATAGTCTGCACATGAAGCATAAAACATTTCCTAAGTTACTATGTTGTAAAAATCATCTTTGATGAATATACTTATCAATTCATGGTCATCAAATATTCAGTACACATGGAACAGAGTAAACGTTTGTTAAATATGGGCAAATTTCTTCATCTTCATTTGCAGACTAAATGCAATTCTTGATTATGGTAACTAATTTTATCTATATGATTTAATTACAGAAGAGCTCTCAAAGAACAGAAGTTTTAGTAACAAACTAAAAGTCTGTTAGATATTGGACGCCTTAGGCCAGGCACACCTAGGCAGCGGCTAGACACCTTTGCAACTAAGCATATGACTGAAAAAATCATAATCGTCAAATGTATCTTCTCATTTCTATATATTATAGTTTAAATTTTTCAATCTCTTATCTTACATTTCATTAATTTTATGAAGCATCAATCTTTCTTTATCGTCTCTCAGCATCAGCTAAATATTCTTGGTTAAATTGTGATTTTGTTCCACCATAAATAATCTAAAAGGCATTTTCGAATTGCCTAGGCCTTCACAATATCTTCTCTGAGATAAAATTCTCAATCATTTATTTTGTTTCATCATTATAATGATAAAGGCAAACCGAGTCTCAACAACCCTCAACAATTTCAAATAAGGATGCTCATTAAATGTAGAGAGAGCATTTTTGATGGTTTACAATAAAATTTTTGACGCTCCTGACATCTTACTCAATCTCTTTAATCCAGGACGCAAGTTATATGCATTTTGCAACTTCTTTTGATGCATTGCAAATGATTTTGAGTGCTAGATTTAAACTATGGGCCACACAAGGATTTCAGAATACATGAGTCTGAAGTATGTGACCAATCAATAGTCTTCAAAAACATAATACCTTTAAGACAATATATAAGAAATTTTGTCAATGTTCTTGTCCTCTTATTAACAGTCCATCCATCTCCCATGACACTACTCCTTGTACTTCTCTAACTCAATCTCAATTCATCAGTATGTTCCTGCTTTTTTTAACATTTACATAAGAATCTTGCTTCTCAATTCATGGTAAGAGACATTTATGCCTAAGGTCTACTGAAGTATTTACATCTGCAATAGCCTGAAAGTGAAATGATTAAATTGAACACATGCATCATAAAATCATCTCCCAACTACATTATTTACTTGTTATTTCATATCTTTGGGAGTCATAGTTGTTTGATTGGCAGGTCAGTAAGCTGTACAGGAAGGAAAAAACTTTTGATTGAGGCTAAAACACTCGCCTGACTTGCCACTTGGTTCATCTCTTCTTTTTTGTTAGAACTACCTCCTGCATATATCACCCCTTTGCATTTTTCCCTCAAACTTGCCACCTTCGGTCTTACTCTAGCATAAGCAAAATCAAAACTAGGAACCTTAATATAATCTTCATTAGCCTCATCATCCACTTCTCTGGGCTCACTGTAGCCAATTGCTGCTTCTTCCATATTCTTTCCTAACGTTTTTGCGTTTAGACTTCAGAGCACTAATCATGTCCATGTATTGCTTTGACACAAACGTTGACATTTGTTTATCAGTTTCACGAATGCACAGAGCTACATTCTCATGCTTCTCGGCTAAATGGTGTTAGCCGAGCAATTCCTGCTAATAAGTCCTTTACAATACTTATGACAATTTTCAATTGATCATTTTCCTTCACCTATGTATACCATTGCCATGCAAGGTCACTTGAAGCGATGGTTCAAAAAGCCAACAGGAATCTACAATAAAAGTGGGAGACATTACACCTTTCATGGTAAAATAAGAATCTCTTCTTTCTTCAACTAGAAATCAATCTCCTATGCATAAACCTATCTTCAAATCAATATTTTCTTCCTTCCTCACACAACTCTTAAGAGTGTTTAGGACTTAAGTGCGAAGGGACTTTTAAAACTCAAAACTAGAATTTGGGGCTGGGCTGTCTCTGTTTTCAATGATATGGGGTATATTGCACTTGTATGCTACAGTCCCCTATCATATGATATGGTGCTATATGGGACTGTTACACCTCTCTAATAGCTAGATATAGGGCTGTAATGTGTCAATTCCTTCAAATGTTGCCGTACGTATCAGTATATCATATGATACCTACCATACATAAAACACTGTCTTGAGGTGTTGATTATTTCCTTGAAGTACATGTTACTTGAAGGTAGGTCTAATTTGATCATCTTTATTCTTCAAGTTTTCAAGGGATTTTTCAGTGTTTTTCATTTTTATCAAACTCCAACGATGCCAACTTCATTCCCACCTTCAAGCTAGATGGAATTACTAGAACATTTGGGTGGGACATTTTGAGACTTATATCAAAGGACAAGGTCTTGGGTGCTATACATCGGACACTGTTTCTGAACCTGAAAGTTAGTCACAACGAGGGAAACTGTTAGATGGAGAAGAAAAAGTAAAATCTTCAGATGATTATTATAAAAAAATAATGAATGGGGGATGAAGATGACAAAACATTAAGTCGTATTGAATTTAAAATTGGCTCTAATTTACTTTATTAAAAATAGGCTAGTAACTAGACTAATTAACTCGAGCTTCAAACTAAAAGCTTGCTGGAATATGACAAACAATAAAATAAATTCACCTTAATTTAACTCTTAACTACTCTGGAATTTAAAGGCAACATAAAGTTGATGTTAAGAAATCAAGAAATAAAATAAAGAAGTTAAAAACGAACCTTCCCCTTGGATCCTACAGTAGGTGTCCCTTGACATACTCTAATAGGACAAGTTCCTTTTATGATTGACTCTAATTACAACTTAATTACTCAAAATAAATTGAAATAACTGTACAATTAAAAAAAATTTAATGGCTGATAATTAATATAGTTAACTTGATCTATATATTAACTAGCCAAATCAGCAAGAACAAAATCAAACTCTAATTAAGTGGGGCCCAATGAGAGGTCAGACTTCAATGAATGGGGGTCAATTCGTTGGGGGACCTGCCTATTCCTTGTTTCCGATTCTTAATCTGGTGAAACTAAAACCAAATAAACACAAACTCTAGTAACAATTAGCAACCAGAAAAAAAATACAATAATACAAGCAAAGAAGAACAGTGCTACATAATTCCTGGCTAATCATGTTACGAGAAAACAAGGATACGATGCTGCTAATGATTCTAAAGCAAACAATATGCTTGATGTCAAAAGAACAACCAACTGAAGGAGTAGAATAACTCAACACTCAAAAGTACTTCATGCAGGACTTTCTATCAACTGAAACCCAAAACTTTTAGCAAGTAGGCTGCATTACTACAGAAACATGCTGTTCAGACCAAACAAGTTTTAACTCAATCTGCAGTGATCCAAGAAAAGCAAAAGTTGAATGACTAAAAGTTATTCCCAAACTGACAAAGGAATCAGCCCTAACTATGATCCGAAGTTGTAAGAAGAGTGTGCCACTTAGAAACAGATCTAATGTGTTGACATCTAGTCTTGCATTAGTAGGAAAGTGAATAGAAAAAAATATAAATGTAGCTTTGACAGTAATAAAGAATGATGACGTTAAACAATACTTGAGATAAAGAAACTCCAGTGTCCACACGTCTTATCTAATGCCCATGAACAAGAACAATACACATCAAAGACTTGAACCTAGACCTTAGCAAAACCAGAAATCAAGCAGCTTTAAACTTCTATATTGTATTCCATTTTCGCATCAAGAATAAAGACCTCTAGATTGGCCCCCACTTATGTAGGCATAGATTCATAACTCTATCTTAAATTAGCTACAATAAAACAATATTTTTAGAAAAAAAGACCTTTGTGCAGTAAAATAAAATTCTGTCTGAGAACCTAATCTTAGTGGACAAGGTTTGAAGAAAATCCTAATCTCTACCAGCTAGTGGTGAGAAAGATATCTCTCAAGAAGACAAGTTGGGATGTGAGAAAAGAGCAGAGTAACCTTTGGAAATGTTCCACATGCCCTAAGATGCCGATTTCTTCAGAACACTATCATTACATGGAATCCACCAGCAGCTATGAAGGATAAAACACAGACAGGTATCAATATGGTGACTGGTGAGGAAAATGGAATCCACCAGCAGCTATGAAGGATAAAACACAGACAAGTATCAATATGGTGACTGGTGAGGAAAGGAAAATCAATTGGGAGATAGAAAACAAGGGATAGAGAGGGGAAGAAAGAGAGGTCAGAGGGAGTTGAGGGAACACTATGCTCAACTGGCAGAGAAGGCCAATAGAATGGGACATCCCATAGGGCTAGACAAGTTGCGAGCAGAGATGAATATGGTGCATATGTGTCCCCTAATTCTCAACCACCTATGTGCAAACTATTTTGCAGAGCCTACACTAACTACCAATATTTCTATATAGGGCCTGGGCACCACTTTTGTTGAGATTGTTACCAAATCTGAAACGATAGATAGATTTGGGTTTTGGAGTGGGAATAAAGGTTTTGTCTGGTCTCCAATGCTTTAAATGTTCGCCTAGATCTGATCTGGATTTTAGATCTTTGTTGGGTTTGCTCTAAAACATAAAATCATCTCTAACTTCCTCGTTTTAGCTCCAAATTTGCTGAAATTTGAAGCAATACTCTTTAGCACCAGAAACAACATAGAGATGACTTTTAAACTATAAAAACATGGATAAGTGCATGCATTTAATGCCTAAAGGATGATGAATTTCAACCTATATAAAACATGGATAGCTATTCATTATGAGTAATTATGCTTATGCAATTGAGTTTATTGAAAAGAATATACATAAGAAGGTGAATTGGTTTGGCTAGTGCAAACTATATTTGATACAAATGTTTTGACAATACAGAATAGTGAGACAAATAGGTATAATGATACAGATGTTAGGTGATGAATAAGCTACACTTCACATGCTCATAGGAGAAAGTCAAGTGAAGTTGTACATATTGTATTCAACAGTTAAAATTGGAATTCATGTGTCAAATTATTGAAAATCAATATACGCTTAGTTAATGTTTTAAGATTGGTCGATGGTGATGATAAGCTTGTCATGAGGTATCTCTATGAAACTATCGATGAAGCAAAAGAGACTATTAGGAGAATGTCAAGGGAAAAAAAAGTTGTGTATGCCAATATGGAGGATTATAGATGAGAGGTGGACTGAGCAACTTTATCATGCTCTTCATGCATTATCATATTAATTAAATCCTGTCTTGAGATATTTTGCAACATTTAAAATAGATAGAGAAGCGAAACAATGGTTTATCATACTGTATCGAGTCACTAGTCACTGAGTCTGACAACAGGATGCCATTCATTGTGAGAAGACAATATATGATAATTGTCAAGATGACGTGAGAAGAAGCCTAGCCATTTGAGATTGAACAATAACATGTCCAAACATTCTACATTAAAGTTCAAATTCTCTTTCATAACTTTTATTTAGTAATTTTATTTGTTTTTCTTATAGTGTTTCTTAGTGTTTAGATATGTGGTGTAATAGGTTTGGGAGTGACTGCCCAAATAAAAAGGTTTTGCAATTAAAATACTGAACCAAGAGTGTAGTGCATGTAGATGTGAAAGAAGTTGGAGTCTCTTCGACTAGTCTATACTAAAAAGCAAAATAGAGTCCTAGTGCCACAAAAAACACATTTTTTTTGAAAAAAAATTTAAAAAAATGCGATAAATTAAATTGCCGTTTAAAACATAAAAAAGGGTAAAAAATGGTTTTTAACGCGTTTTTTTCACTTTTTCATTTTTTCATTTTTTAAAATGCCAAACAGTTTTTTTTTTCATTTTCTATTTTTTATTTGCAAATCAACTTATGTTGTGATGTTTGTGTTATTAGTTTCTCACTTATTTTATTTTCTTCCTTTTTTTAGTTTTTTTAATTTTTTAAAAATTTACCATATTTTTCCTGTTTTTTTCAAGCTCGCCATTATACCCAAGAAAAACCTCTCTGTCTAAAACTCCAAAAACGTTATTTGTGACTATGAAATAGATTAGAATATAAAAGGTTGAATGACCTTGTTTATGTTCGATATAATGTGATTGAGAAAAAATAATAAACTAATATAGATTCGATTCACAAGTTGATCAGTAATATATAATTACTTTGTAGTATTTATTAACAATTTTTTTACTTATTTATTTTAAGCAATTAAAAAAATAATACTTCAACAAGAAAGGTAGAGCCCAAGTTGATCCTATCAGCTTAGAGCACTTTGATGTATTGGATTCGTGAGTTGAAGAACCAGTCACCATATAAAAATTGTTCAACATTGAAGGAGCCAAGGAAGTTGATGAGGAGGATATGTGCGTTGGGGAAGATGTTGAATTTGGAGGAGATGATAAACATGTAGATGAAGACGATGAATAATCATATTTTCATTTTTCATTTGCATTGAATAATGTATTTCTTCATGTATGGACTTTATGCTTATTTCTCGACGTGTTACACGACTTTATTGTGATTTATGCATGTTAAATTAGTGAATATTTATTGCTATACTTATGTGTGATATGATTTCTACAGAAACCACATGTCTCTTATTTTTTTTAATTTTTCTATTCTTTTGATTGTTTTAAAATTTTAACATTAAAAAAATAAGTTTACAATTTTTTTTAATGTTACGTGACGTTATGTTATATACCTAGCTACTGGCTCAACTATATATATGTGTGTAGAAATATAATAGACTATTGTATTATTAAAAAAAAAACATGTATAATACCCAATAAATAAGTCAGCCGTATGAAACAGCAATTAGATGCGTCTTTTTTAAAAAAACGCCAGAAAATAAAAAACGTGAAAAAAAGCTTATCATATGCATATTTTTTTTTGCGTTTTTCATATTTATTATTATTATTTTTATTTTTTATAATTGTCAGGATTTATTAAATGTTTTAAATTTTTAAAAATTTGCTGAGATTTTTCTGAAATATACTACTTTGCTGTATTATACTCGAGAAATTCCTCGTTGTAGAATACCTGTACATGATATATATATATATATATATATATATATATATATATATATATATATATATAGAGAGAGAGAGAGAGAGAGAGAGAGAGAGAGAGAGGACCTTCATTTAAGGAGGACGATTAATGATCATCAGAGGGGGAAGAGATGGGGTTAATGATTGGTGGGGGAGGGAAGGACAAGGAAGAAAGGAAAATAGTTTTCGAGAGAAATAGGGAGAAGGAAGGAGTGGTGGGGCCAAATTCTTTAGTTTCCACTTTAAAATGTCATGTGTAGGTTTTCATAATTTTTTCCTGAATGTATATTGTCGGTTTGTCCTTTTGCATCCACTCACTGGGTTGGGTTGCATTTGTAAGAACTGGCTGAACAGCTAAAGTTAAATATTTGGCATGATATATATATATATATTATATATAAAGGGATAAAAATCAGACCACTTTAAAAATGCTGTAAACAAAATGTGAATGTGTATAAATACTAATGTAATATAAATCATGTTTCAGTTTAAGTCATTTTTGTTAGAAAAAAAAAGATCTTTCTACTATCAAAACTTTGATGTCATAAGAGCCGTTCATTTTTTTATTATTAAAAAAAATATTTAAGTAAGAAAACAACTTACTTAATATATGTTTCTCACAAAATCACACTTGAGATCATATCTATAACGTTAGATTGTCAAAAAAAAAAAAAAATTAATTTTAATGGGTTTGGTTTTTATCTCTTACCCAAGTAACTGGTCTGTTTTTTACTAACCTTCCTAGAGCTCTATCTAATTGTATTTTCATTTCAGATTGATAAATTTCCGTCGGTAGCCTTCAAGGTATATGATCCAATGTTATTTGTATCGTACGATATGAACGCGTATTGTAATCTTATAAGTCAAAAAAACCTATATGATACACACTCGATACGTGTGCGTATCGTACGCGTATTGCACGTATCATGCAATACGGGGGCCGTATCGCACGTATCGTACGATACACCCCCGTATCGCATGATACGGAAGAAAAATAAAAAAGGGGCTGTCGGGTCCCTTTTCGCGTGTTGTTTTAAAACCAACGCTTCTCTCTCCCTCTTTTATTGTTTGTAAACACTGCAAGAGACGTGGGAGGGAGAGATTTTCTCCATTTGCATCAAGTTTTGCTGGTGAAAAAGCTTTCTTTCTCGTTGTGGGGAGTCTAGGGACGGTGGGAAGCTTGGAGAAAGAGGGTTTTTTTATTTTTCCAACAGCAAGAAGGTAATAAATAACTCATTTTCGCCATTGAATCGTTCATTTCTCTTATTTCCTACATTTATTTGTATGTTTTTACTTGTTTTGTGAAAATATAATGTCAGATCCTGCATGGAAGTGGTGTGAAAGGGTGAATCCCAAAGATAGGTTAAAAGTTAAGTGCAATTATTGTAAGCAAATCATATCAAGAGGGATCTCTCGCTTTAAACACCATATAGCCTAAGTCACATGGGTACTTTAATAAGGTCCACGTACCCGTGTCGCTGTACCCGTACCCAAAATGGGTACTTTGACACTTTGGTACCTATAGATCCAAACTGCTTAATTTTACTTTGATTTAATTTTTCCACCTTGTTTTTTATTCTATTCTTTGGATGTGAAAATTCGATTGATGTTCATATTTGACTAGAAGCCTGCTTGGTTGTCCATATGTTTAAAGTTTTTTATAGGTTTCTTAAACACATTGCTGCAAGAGTCGTTGATATTTTCTATGTTATTTATTTGTTTATGTTGATGTATATTCTTTATTTTGATACATATTTTCTAAGTATTTCTTATTGTTTATATATATATACAGCCATACCCGCACACCTAAGTTTTTTGAAAATGGTCAGTACTTGTATCCGCAGCGGCACCCGTACCCGTACCTATGTGACATAACATATAGCTGGTACACACAGCGATGTGGCTCAATGCAACGGCCCCCGAGAGAACCCATTGCCAGCCTATGTAAGGCACCAATGTTTGAAGCTTATTAATGCCGTGAAAGCAAGCAGGATTGAAAAGGAAATGCAAGATGCAGATGTAGGATATGGGGACCCATATGAAGAGGAAGGAAGCGAAGGTGATGATGTTGAGCTCGAAGAAGAAGTTGTTGGTGTCAGTTTGGGAACAACTAAAGGGAAAGACATCATGCATACAGGTGGTTCTTCTTCAACTGCAACAAAAAAAAAGAAGAGGTGCGAGTACAGTTTTACGAGGACGTGGTAGGAGTGGGGGTCGTACTGGTGGTGGTAGAGTACCTACTATGAAGTCGAGTAATATGTTTGGTTCGATCAAGAATTTTTTCCCCAATTATATTGCTGTTGGTTCTCAACCTGAGACTCGTACAACCATGTGTTCAAAGGATATTGTTGAAGCAGTAGATGAAACCATAGGAAGGTGGTTCTATGGCGCATCCATTCCCTTCAATGCAGCAAACTCTTTTCATTTTCAGGCTATAGTAGATGCGATTGCTACTGTAAGTCGAGGGTATAAAATGCCATCTTTTCATAAATTGCGAGGTAAAATTCTCAATAATGTAGTTAGAGATGTCAAGGCATATTATGATGAATTGAAATTGAGCTGGAAACAGACAAGATGCAGTGTAATGGCTGATGGGTGGACAAACATCAAGAACAGAACATTGGTAAACTTCCTTGTATATTGCCCCTTTGGTACAATGTTCTTAAAATCTGTTGTTTTCTCTGATACTCCTAAGACTGCTGATGTTTTGTTTGAGGTTTTTGATAAAGTTATACAAGAAGTTGGGCCTCAAAATGTCGTGCAATTTATCACTGATAATGCAGCAAATTATAAAGCTATAGGTGAAATGTTAGCAGCACGATATAGGACATTTTATTGGAGCCCATGTGCTGCTCACTGTGTAAATCTAATGCTTTAAGATCTTGGTGAAAGAGATGGTATGAAGTTTACAGTTCAAAGGTGCCAAGAAATCACGAAGTTTATTTATAATCATGCTTATGTCTTGAATTTGATGAGGAAATTCACAAATGGGGCTGAATTGATTCGACCTGCACAAACACGGTTTGCTACAATTGTTTTGATTGTGCATGGTATAGTCAAGCAAAGAAATCCTCTCAGGCAGATGTTTTCAAGTGATGATTGGGCTGCATATCCACATGTCTAAAAGAAAGGCTACGACAGTTGTAGATACCATATTCAATGCTGACTTTTGGGAATCATGTGTGAATTTATTGAAGATTTGTGTACCTCTAGTGAAAGTCCTTAGATTAATTGATAGTGAAGATAGACCTTCTATTGGATATTTATAGAGGCCATGGACAGAGCAAAGGAGGCTATTAGAGATAATATGAAGGGAAAAAAGAAGTTGTACATGCCTATATGAAAGATTATAGATGAAAGGTGGTCTGAACAACTTCATCGCCCACTTCATGCAGCAGCCTACTACCTAAATCCTGCTATTAGATTTCTTCTCAATTTTAAGAAGGACAGAGAGGTCGAGTATGACATATTGGATTGTATTGAGGTATTAGTAAGTGATTATAAAGAACAAGAAGCTATCCATATGTCGATCAACAAATATGATACTAGTTCTGGTACCATGGGGAGAGACACAACAATGAGATGCAGATCATCTATGTGTCCAGGTATTAGAAAAAATGACTTTATACTTTTTTGTTGTTATTTCATTTGTTTTTTATAGCTTCTACATTCTCATATACTTATTTTATTTCGTTTTTACTTTCCATTTGTTATTAGATTTGTGGTGGGACAGGTTTGGGGTTGATTGCCTAAAATTAAAGAAGCTTGCAATTAGAATCCTCAGTCAAACATGTAGTGTAACTAGATGTAAAAGAAATTGGAGTGTATTTCAGCACATCCACAGTAAGAAGAGGAATAAGCTGAAACATAAAAGGTTGAATGATCTTGTTTACGTTCGTTATAATATGAAGTTATAATATGAAGTTGAGACGAAGGTAAACATTTGTTATGCAAAATAGTAAATTTTAATATATATTTTAATTTCTAACAATTTGTCAATTTGTTCTCTTGTTAGGCAACTAGAAACAACATCTATGAGGAAGCATCAAACTCAATATGATCCTATCAACATTGACCATTTTGATATATTAGATTTTTGGGTTGAAGAAGAACAATCTGCAATACTTGGTGAGGACGATCTTGATTTTTTGAACCTTGAAGGAGCAGCGTAGATTATTGAAGAAGGAGAGGCTGGGGAGCAATGGAATGTTTGTGACATTCCATTTCCAGCAGAGGGGATAGAAGCCCTTAATGAAGAAAATGAAGATGATGAAGAAGATGATGCAAATGACGATTGACGAGGATTGTTGTTTAATGAATCATGATAACTATATGTTTTGACTTTTGAACTTATGAATTGTGATGTAATCGAATTCTCTTCGGTTGTTTATTATGTTATTTTGAATGTCTAATTTTTTATTTTGGAATGTGTTGTTCATACTTCATATACATGAATTCCTTTAGGCTTTAAATACATTTTTCTTGATTTTTTTTATTTTTTCTTGATTTTTTTGGATTTTTATGATTTTTTTTTCAAATTTTTATGATTTTTAATATTTTTTTAAAATAAAAAAATTAATTTTACGATACATTTACGATATATTATGATATGGCGTATAGGTCGGCCCGACCGATATGCGATAGGCTACGCCAGTAATAACATTGATATGATGTCACAGATTTAGAAATTTAAGGAGGATGGATATAGGAAGACATTAATAAATAAAAGATATCATAGAGAAACTGGTTTTTATGACGATGGTGGAGTTTGGGTTAGAAGATGGAGAGCATTTATGTGCATTCTTATATAGAGCAGCTCCTGCTCCCGATGGACTAGGCACTTCAGTTGGATTCTTTTGAGTGGGCAATCGTCCATTCAGACCAAGACATGTGGCCGAGTCCTGGCAGCCTTATGAAAATTTGCATGGATATGCTGTAGTATTTCGATTGAGGGTGTTTCGTATTCGTATGTTCACCCAATTGTTTTTTGTTTGTAGAATCTTCATCTTTGTGCTTTTTTGACAAGGCTGATCATCGTGATTTACAGCTATGACACCATAATTGCCATTCCAGAATGATTAGCTATGAGCGTTATGACACTCATTTCTGTCCCTTCTATCTTTGTCAGGCATCAGTAAATCGAGCAAAGGGGGATAAAACTGAAATTTCCAAAGCTGACCTCATTCAGAAGAGTGCCTATTGTAGACTCTCAGGTACTTGATACCTATGTGTTCTGTAAAGACCAATTTATTTCAATTGTCATTCTCGTTTCCTTTTTACTAAACACTTTGGGACTTGAACCATGACGATATCAGGGCATGACATGGACATTTTAGAACTCACTGCATATGGGAATGTTCGTCGTGGCCAAGCTTCTGAAGGCTGTAGAATACAGTGAACGATGCTAAAATTTTCTTGCATGTGGTTGTGATTTGGGAAATTTTCACACAAACTCAGTTTTCAACTTTTGAGCTGGAATCCTTGATTTCACCAAAGCTTGACTGCCCATTGGGCATCAAATTATTTACTTTATGGTCACATTGTAACTGGAGAAATTCAATATTGGAGCCCCTTCAAGTTTGTAAATTAAACTCTTAATGAGCTTGAAATTCATTTTGCTACTAGAAAGGTGGATCTTTTGAGCTTGTCAAGAAGTCTGCATGGCGTTTACTGTTGCAAGGCATTCTACGTTGGTTGGTATATTTCTGTCTCTGAATCGGCTGAGCAGTCCGTTTCATGATGCTTTGACCTGACCGGAAGCCACACGGACTTGCGTATGGCTTTCCGGTCTGGCCTGGTGTAATTGCGGCACTAAAAAAGTAAATTAATAGAATGGGGTTCCAATTGTGGTGCCGGAATTCAAATTGTAGGCACCCTATAATTTGTACCAAGAAACTCGAGGACTGATGCTTCATGAGATGCAGGACTTGTGAATCTCAACAGATATCCATGTCCGCGAGTGACCATGTCGTGCAGGGAATAGGATTTTAAATAGTGTTAGGACTCCCCAGTCCATCGAGTAGAAGAAGAAAGAAGGAAGTAAAATGGAAGGAACTTTGAATTAAAAAATTAAAAGAGAAAGAAAAAGCATACAAAGAATTACCATAACTCTCCAAGGCTTTCTAAGGTGTTCCTAGAATTCGGGAGGATTTGGAAACTTCGCATTGGAAAGAAATCTCTAAACCGCATTTGAAATGCACGAATGATACGATGTGATTGGTCTCTTTGATACGAAGTTTGGAAGGATTAAGGCATTTACTTGAGGTAATCAAATTAAGGTCAAAGCTTATTTGGATAATTCAATTCTGTAGGTATGAAGGGACATCAAAGTGATAGTCGTGAGATAATTTCATGATTTATGCTTTCTGCAAGTAGATATCAGTCATGATTTCATCTCTGGTATTGCATTCATACGTTTGGTGCTTTGACTTTTGGAAATGTTGATTTAGGACTCGAATCAAGAGAAATGGCGGTTAAATTTTCTAATTGTTCACACTTAATGAATCTTTGTGATCATGTTGGTTGCCTATTAAATTAGTTTTTTGCTTGTGAAAATTTTCCTGTGATTTCTGATGAGGGCTAGGGCTGCACACGAGCCGAGTCGAGCTTGCATTAGGCCCACTTGAGCTTGACTCGACTGAGAAAGCTCTAGCTTGTACTCAACTTTTGAACTTGAGTGAAGCTCGACAGAACAAAGCTCGAGCTTGACTCGTCGATACAATGTCGGGCTTGAACTCAACTTGCTTAACTTGTTTATATTAAAGATGTCTCATTTCTTTTAACTCGTTTAACTCATTTAGTTGCTACTTTTTTAATTATTATTTTTATTACAATTCAATTCATTGTGTAGTTGAGTGGAGTCGAGTATACATTTGAACTCAAGTTCAACTCGTTTATAAATGAGTTTGAGTAGAATTCTAATGAGATGGTTGAGCTAGCTCGACTTGTTGTGCAGCCCTAACGAGGAGGATTAGGTGCTGCAGACGAACGGAATCCTGTTGTTTCAAGTGAAGTGGCAGCATATGGGTATCTCATATTGCAGATGGAACCTAAGGCCGTGATGCAAAAAAGACACTAACTTCTTATTTTATGTATAATGATGTGCCAGATTCTGATAAGGAACTGTTTTAATGGCGATAATAAGGTGATCTTGTTGGTCAGCGTGTGGTGACAATGTTGTGGCATCACAAAGTGCACATGTAGCCAATGGCTGCGAGGAAAAAGGTACTCCTAGTTTTCCTATGTATAAATATAATTTAAAAGAAACGTATGCGGATTTATGGAATCTCGATGATAAAGATAAAAAACCAGGGTAAAATAAAACAATTGAAGGGCAAAGTCAATTGATCAAAAAGGTAAAATTAATCACGTTACGTCTGGATCTTGGATCAAGTAAAAAAATATAAATGCAACCCAAGTCAATGCCTATATTAGGCCGCTGACTAATGAAAAGTGGTATTTGAAATATATGAAAGGCCACAAAGGTCTTGAAGGAGATATGGATGGCATTGGCAGAAAAAGACGGTCCATTTGGCAAAAAAAAAAAGGGCGCCATTTGTAAGCAACGAGCCAATCTCACGTTTGCTTCTTATAATGAAGAAATTCATTCGGACGAGTGCAGGGGGCAGGGCATTTTGACGCATAGACCTAAAGAAGTACATTTTCATATTAGAATTTGTTCTACATTATCTTTAAAGTAGCCCGCCCGCCTCCATAGGTTCAAGATGGGCTTTATGTTGATCTTCAGCAAAAATGAAGGTTTCTTTACAAAAATTCCGCGTGGTCATGTATCCATCTCAATGTCATCAAATATGAACTGAATTTTGGGGGTACAAATCTTCCAGATGTTGGATACCCATTCCCTCTTGAAGGCATGGGCCGTCCACCTTTTGAAGGCATCAGCTGACACACCGTGGATCCTGTTATGTTTTCTAAATAAACTGCACACCTCTCTCCAGAATTGATTTTTAATCATGGGACAAGAAAACAAAACATATTCCAAATCCTCTGTCGCCTTCAAATAGAATCGGCATCTAGCGGTGAGGGAGAAGCCTAGATGTTGAAGTTTGAGTCAGTCTAGACCCTGTTTGTACATGTTATATAAAGAGTCCAGCTAGCTCTAGGGCGGCAGCTAGTTTTCCATGACCACTCTTATCATTTGTCATTCTGCCTCTAATTATTGATTGCTTGCCACATAACATCAACGTTAAGATTCGGTCAAGAGATACTGTTATAATCGATACCACATCCTCCTTGTCAGAGTTAATGGGACCATTCTGGATCCATCTCTTTCTGAATTGTGTTCTGAAGTTGTGCATTATGCTGCATTTCTATCTCAATTTCATAAATTTTCATATATCTGAGTTTGAACAACACCATATAATGTGAAGTGCTGATTTTTTTTTTCATATTATGTTATAGCCTCAATTATCAAACCAAAACCTTATCCTCTTACCATCACCTAGAATCCAATTGGCGTACAGTTTTAACTTTCTCGATCCCTAGATAATTCATGACCAATTCCAAGAGCATCCAGCTCTGCATTTTTCCATTCAAAGTGAGCTATATCTCAAGTATTTCTGTCGAATCAATAGGGTCCATGGTTTTTCAACATTCATCCAGATCATGTTCCAAGCCATGTATGTTGCACTTACATTAGATATCTTTTTAGTGTTGGAACCTCCTTATTTGGCTTACAAACAAAGTCCCAATCTATGAGTGAAGCTTCCTACCTATGTCCAAGGATCCCCAAAAGAATTTTGCACACATGCTCTCTAGTCTAGTCACCAGTAATTAATGACATTCATGATGACATGGCAGATAAGGGTTAGTCCGCCAACATGGGAAAGGTGGTGTGCTCTCCATGGGCCAATTCTTTTAGAAACCTTCCCTTCAGGAGGCTTACATATTATTTTTATAATTATGTTCTTGATGAAAGAAACTCCCAGGTATGTAGATGGCCGTTTACCTTCCTGCCATCCCAGCGATCCTATCCACATATCTTTGTCATAGAACTTAGAAGCAGAACATTAAAGAATTTGTGATACTGCTTTTAAGGCCAGCACCTTCTTCCAAGGCCAGAAACGTCCCACAAATTCCACTTTTGTTCTTCGGCTGCACATCAATAAATATGAGAGAGATATGTCATCTGAGGCCTGGCTCGATTTTGGGTCGAACCACCTTCTCCATGCATTTAGACTCCAACATCTTATGAAAGACTTCCACGGCACAAATGAAAAGGAGTTGGATAGAGCGTCTCCATGGTGCAAGCTTCAACTGTGGGGATATGATTCACCTATTCTTCCATTGAGATTGATGGAGAACGTTGCAATGGAGACGTAGGTAAGAATACATGGCATCCAAGTTCATGGAAGCCCAAAATGATAAGAGAATTTTGGAAGAAAGCACAATTGAGTTTGTCATATGCCTTACTAAGGTCAATCTTCAAGTAGATGGACCCTTAAGCCTGGTTATTCAATGAAGCGAGGATCTCATTTGCTAGAATTATGTGCTCTTGAATGCACCTGCTTAATAGGAAGGCACATTGGGCTTTACCAATGACATATAAGGCTGAGGATGTGCTTCATGTGTTATTTCATAATAGAAGTATAAACTTATATATAGGCAATTGCTAACACAATGGTCCTGAAGTGATGCAAATTGGCAATGAGCACAATGGCAGTTTTGTTTAGTTTTTGGAACATCTTTCCTTTCTTGAAGAAGTCCTAGATAAATGTGCAACATCATGTCCAATAATGTCCTAATACTTTTTAAAGAACTCTTATGTGAATCTGTCATGTCCTTATCACCGGTAGATTTATTAAAATGTGATGCAAATGGATGAACATGCAAGGAGCTTTAAATTGATGCTATAGTAATGCACAATAGTGCATAAGAGAGTTAAAAAATTGAGTACTACATTAATGTATGCCAGTTTTATTTATTTTTAATATGGTCTAGTTATGTCAATATGAGTTACCAAGGGTAATGTCCATTATTCTCTACACTTAATTCATGTTTTAATGTTCTTTTTAATGTGTTTTTTTAGTGTCATGAATGCATTGTAATTTCTGTCATGACTTATGCCATCATTATGATGGAAGTTATGGGTCATAGGTTATAGTCTTGAGGTCCTATAAATAGGTGATTGGAAAATGTGCATCTTGTACCAAGTGTAAGTTGTAATAAGGTGGTCTTGTGGGTGTTGTGAGTTGTACCAAGTGTAAGTTGTAACAACAGAGGATTTGAGACGTTACAAATGAAAGAGAATGAATGCATTCAAAATTTCTTTTCTATAAATCACATGAAACCTTTAAAGATATAATTGAAAAAAAAAGGTGGTAGAGAAAATCTTACAAAGTTTACCATCTAAATTTAATCATTTCATAACTGCTATAGAAGAATCTAAAGATATGAGTACTTATTCTATTAATGAATTGATGGGTTCACTTTTAGCACATGAAGCGAGATTGAACATGTCAACAAAAAACAAGTACTGAAGCATTTCAGGCTAAGGCAGAAATTTCTAACAAGCAAAAAAATGGTGAAGGTATGTCAAATAGTAAATATGCAGGCAGAGGAAGTGGTAGAAGTGGCTATCATGATTGTGTCCATAGAATATTTGATAGAAGTCGACAGAATTCTGATCATGGTAGTAATAAAAAACCAAACTATAGGGACAAACAATGTTATTTTTTACAAAAAATATAAGCATGTTGAAGCAAAATACTGGGAGAAGGCAAAAAGGCAGGCCAATGTGGCTAAAGAAAAGGAAGAATGTAATCAAGGTGACATTTTCATTGCTCATTCAAAAGCTAAGGTCGATCATGTATGTTTTTTAGATAGTGACTACAGTAACCGTATGGGCAGGTGAAAGGAACATTTTATGCTATATTGACGAGTTTGTGAAAGTATTTGTACGACTAAAAAATAACAAGCAAGCATAGAGTGAAGACAAAAGAACTATTGAAGTCAAGATCAAATCAGGTAGCAAAAAATTTAGTCCATGATGTTTATTACATACTTGGTTAAACTTACAACTTATTGAGTGTTAGACAATTGCTTAAAAATGGTTATTTACTTAATTTTAATGGTAACACTTGTGAAATCAAGAAAAAATAGTCAAATAGTAAGTCTTTCATTACAGTAAAAATGACTCCAAATAGGATGTTTCCACTTGAATTTTCACATATAGATGAAGCTGCATTAATCGGTGATGTTGACTGTTGACGGGTTTTGTTGTTCGGGTCCGGATCTTTACCCGATCCGGTTTGTCCTAATTAGGACTACTTATATCTCTGTAAACCCTAATCTTAGTGTTAATGAAGTTTTGAAGAGAGAGTGTGTCTGGAGGCTAGTGGGCACCAGACCTCCTCACCCGTGGTTTTTCTTCCCTCGCGTTGAAGGTTTTCCACGTTACATCTGTGTGCTTTCTTCTACTCTCGTGCATATTTTGTTTCTACATGGTATCAGAGCCGTCAGACTTGGAGAAAACAAAATCTGTTTTTCTAGGGTTGTGAAGTTCCAACCCTGATTGCTGCGGCTACCACCGTCGCCGTCGCTACCACCACCGCCACCGTCGCTACCACCACCGCCGCCGTCGCTACCACCACCGCCGCCGCTGCCGTTGCTGCGCCGCCGCTGTCGCCGCGCCGTGACATTGCCTCTATCGCTGCCCCACCGTGGCCGTGACCGCCGCTGCTGCGTCGCCGGTGTCGTGACTGCCGACGTCCGACGCCAACGTCTCTGCTGACGCCTCTGCCGACGCCGACCACCGACGCCGACGTCCGATGCCGTCGCCTGTTCTCGGCGCGCGCTGCCAAGCGCCGCCCTCTGCTTCCGCCGAGCGCAGTCCGCTGCTCCCGCCGCGTCCCGTTGCTTCCGCTGCTCCCGCCGCGTCCCGCTGCTCCCACCGCGTCCCGCTGCTCCTGCCGCGTCCCACCGCTTCCGCCGTTGATCCCCGACTGCGTCATCTCCCCTCTTCTCTAGGTTACTGCTGTTGTGTGTGTTCTTTGGCAGCCACTTCTAACTGGTGATCATGGCTGACTCGTCTTCTTCTTCAGTCAATACTAGTCTACCTGATGTTGTGTCTGCGCGGACTGATCATGCACCGATTCAAGTTACCACCATTCAACTTACCAAGGAGAACTATTCACGATGGTCTGCTGCAATTACTATAGGGATTGCTGGGCGAGGACGCATTGCCTATGTGAATGGGAGAAAGGTTGAACCTACTGCAGATAGTCTGGCTTGGGATACATGGTTTCTTGAAGACAACCAAGTAAAAACCTGGATTGTTAATTTAGTGTCCCCGGATATCCAACCCCTCATTCTTCGTAAGAAGACTGCAAGGGAGATGTAGATTATTTTGGAGCAGATGTATAGTCAAAAGAAAAAGAAAGTTCGTGTGTATCAACTTATGAAGGATGTGTATTCCCTGCGACAAGGTCCTCTCTCGGTTGCAGACCTTTATGTAACATTAAAATCTAAGTGGGAGGACCTTGATTATCATTCTGATATTACATGGAGGTGTCCTCACGACCAGATGCAGTATAGGACTGATAAATGGGAGAACAGGGTATTCCTTTTCTTATCCGGATTGAATGATGACTTTGAAAATATAAGGAGTCAGATTCTTAACTCTGACGAACCATTTAGTATTGAAGATGTCTATTCCCGAGTTGAAGCTGAAGAACAGAGAAGGCTGCTTTCTAGTGGACGAAAGGGGGAAGAACAGTCTGCCTATGTTAGCCGTGCCCCTGTGGGAACTCCTCGTTCTTCCTGAAAATGTACACATTGCAAAAAACTTGGTCATACTAGGGATTTTTGTTGGGACCTGCATCCAGAGAAGAAGGATAGTAGGGGGAGGTCTTCTAGTGGGAAGAAGCCTGTATCGTCTGCAACAAGTTTGAGTGATGGGAAAGGTTCTATTTCTGCAGAACAGATTCGTAAGCTACGAGCATATTTGAGCAAGATTGATGTTGGTCAGGCAGATACACCAGATGAGGTGAAGATAAATCAGGCATTGGCTGTTTCAGGGGCAGAAGGTACTTCTTATATGGGTGAATGGATTGTTGACAATGGTGCCACTCATCACATGACTGGCAACCCTAAGCTTTTCCATGACTACAAGCTATCCTCGGGAAAGGAATGTGTATCCCTTGCCGATGGTTCCTTTACTTCCGTGGCAGGGAAAGGGAGTCTTTTCTTGTTAAATAATTTTTTAGTTCATGATGCCTTACATGTTCCCCATCTTCCCTAAAATTTGTTATATGTTAGTAAGTTTACCAAGGAACTGAAGTGTGAACTTATATTTTTTGAAAAACGTTGTGTGTTGCAGGACTTGGTGACAGGGAAGAGGATTGGGATTGGTTTGGTGTCTGATGGGCTGTATCGGCTTCCTATACGCATTGTCACAGCTCTTATGTCAGCAGTCAGTAGGACAGAGAAGAAGGAGGAAGAGTGTCGTTAGTTATTTTTGTTTTGGCATGAACGCCTTGGTCATCTTCCATTTGGGATTTTGAAACCTTTGTTCCCTGAACTATGTTCTAGTTTAAACATTTCCATGTTATCATGTGATGTGTGTCAGTTTACGAAACATGTTAAAGCTTCTTATCCAATTTCAAATAGTCGTTCTAATAAAACTTTCTCCTTGGTTCATTCTGATGTGTGGGGGCCTTCGGGCATTCATTCTCGTGGTGGTTTTCAATACTTTATAACTTTTATAGATGATTATTCAAGGTGTACCTTTGTGTATTTGTTGAAAGATCGTAGTGAGGTGCCTCACATTATTGAAACTTTCATCCTCCTAGTGGAAAACCAGTATGGAAATTCTATCAAAACTTTTCGGTCTGATAATGCTCGTGAATATATGTGTCTCACTGTTGAAGAATTCTTTCGAAAGAGGGGGATTGTTCATGAGACATCCTGTAGTTATACCCCCCCTCAAAATGGGGTTGCTGAGAGGAAAAATCGTCAGTTGCTCAATGTCACCCGAGTCATATTGTTCCAAAGAAATCTCCCAAAATACTATTGGGGAGATGTAATCCTTACTAGTGTCTACTTGATTAATCGCATGCCTAGTCGTGTGCTAAAGGGTCGTACTCCCTACTCTATGCTTCCAGGGAGTAGTCAACCTTTTCACCTTCCTCCTCGAGTCTTTGGATGTGTGTGTTTCATACATAACCACAGCCCAAATGTGAAAAAACTTGATCCCAAATCTATTAAGGGCATCTTTCTTGGGTATTCTTCCATTCAAAAAGGTTATAAATGTCTAGGTCCCACCACTGGTCGTCTTCACATTACCAAAGATGTCAGATTCTTGGAAAATGTCTCCTATTTTGGTGAGAATTCTCTTCAGGGGGAGAAGATAATGTCTAAGGAAGAGTATTCTCCCACACAGGAAATTCAGTTTACAGACTTTATGGATTACAGGCGTGAAGAGAATCCTGTTGCCAAGGTGCTTGGCAAAGATGAAGAGGGGACGACTACTGATGTACATGAACAAGAGAAGGAGGGAGAGCATCCTATGGTGACAGAACAAGAGGGTAATCGTATGTTTGGACAAATGTATTCCAGGAAAAGAGCTTGTATTGACAATGTGATTAATGATGAGGAGGTTACACCGAATCCCAATCCTACTTCTTCCTTGGATGATCCAAGTCGTGTTCAGAAGCAAGATGTTGGAAGAGAAATTCAGACTAAAAAGAAAAGGAGGATCTTCCCATTGCCTTGAGAAAAGGTGTCAGGTCATGTACCCAGCACCCTATTGGTAACTTCGTATCTTACTCTAGATTGAGCACTGACTATAAATGTTTTGTATCCTCCTTGGCTGTGGTTGTGATTCCCAGGAATGCTACAGAGGCTCAGGGTGACACTAAGTGGTCTCATGCAATGAAAGAAGAGTTGGAAGCTTTAGACAGAAATCAGACATGGGAAGTGGTTGATATTCCTGAAGCAGCCGACTTGGTTGGGTCGAAGTGAGTCTACACTGTTAAGTACAAACCAGATGGGAACATTGAGAGGTACAAAGCACGATTGGTGGCCAAGGGGTTCAGTCAGAAATATGGGATCGACTACTTAGAGACGTTTGCTCCAGTTGCAAAGATGAAGACTGTTAGAGTTATTATTTCATTGACGGTGCTGAAGGGTTGGGAGATGTGCCAACTTGATGTGAAAAATATTTTTCTCAATGGAGATCTCGAAGAAGAGGTGTACATGTGCATGCCACCAGGTTTTGAGAAACCTGGAAAATGCTATAAACTGAAGAAAGCTTTGTATGGGCTGAAACAGTCTCCCCGAGCATGGTTTAAACGGCTTAGACTTGTTATGAAGAAACATGGCTACAAACAAGGAAATGGAGATCATACCCTGTTTGTAAAGAGAAGAGAGAGTAAAGTTACTCTACTATTGGTTTATGTTGATGATATGATTGTTACAGGTGATGATAAGGAAGAGATAGCAAGATTAAATGGTTTACTATCTACTGAATTTGATTTAAAAGATCTTGGTAAGCTGAAGTATTTCCTTGGTATTGAAATTGCTAGATCAGGTACAACTCTTGTACTTAGTCAAAGGAAGTATACCCTAGATCTACTGAAGGAGACAGGAAAACTGGGGTGCAGACCAGCCTCTACTCCTATAGATGCTGGGCATAAACTTGGTAGCAAAGATGGAGAACTGTTATGTGAAGAAGCTAAAGGGAGATATCAACGTCTAGTTGGCAAACTGATTTATCTCACTCTGACTAGACCTGATATCACATTTGCTGTAAATGTGATGAGCCAGTTCATGCATGCACCTACAAATATGCACTTGAAGGCTGTAGATAGAATTCTGTGCTACTTGAAGAAGAATCCCGGGAAGGGACTTCTATATGTGCAACAAAGATCTATTGAAGTTGAAGGGTATTCTGATGCAGACTGGGCAGGCTGTGTTGACACCAGAAGATCTACTTCAGGGTACTGCGTCTACTTGGGGGGAAATTTAGTTGTTTGGAGAAGCAAGAGACAAGATGTGTGTTCCCGCTCGAGTGCAGAGGCTGAATATAGGGCTGTGGCTACTGGGGTATCAGAATTGTTATGGTTGAAGATCTTACTGACAGATATTGGAATAGAGATTGAAGGGCCTATGAGGATGTATTGTGATAATAAGTCTGCAATTAACTTGGCTAACAACCCGGTTCTTCATGATCGAACAAAGCATGTGGAGATTGACTGTCACTTCATCAAAGAAAGGATTGATGCTAAGGAATTAACGCTACCATACATGAAGTCTCAAGACCAAACTGCTGATATCCTAACCAAGGCCTTAAGTGTAACTCCATTTGAGAGAAATGTATCCAAGTTGGGCATGTTTGATATGTATGCCCAACTTGAGGGGGAGTGTTGACGGGTTTTGTTGTCCGGGTCCGGATCCTTACCCTAATCTTAGTGTTAATGAAGTTTTGAAGAGAGTGTGTGTCTGGAGGCTAGTGGGCACCAGACCTCCTCACCCGTGGTTTTTCTTCCCTCGCGTTGAGGGTTTTCCACGTTACATCTGTGTGCTTTCTTCTACTCTCGTGCATATTTTGTTTCTACATTGACAAAATATCTGAGGTATGGTCATTTACATTATAATGGCTTGAAATTATTAAATAATAAAAACATGGCATTAGGTTTACCTCATATTATATGTAGTGATGAGATTTGTGAAAGATGTTTATATGGAAAGCAACATTATATGCTTTTCCTAATTGAAAAGGCATGAAGGGCCAAGAAGCCTCTTGGACACTATCATGCAGACATCTATGGGCCCATGCATGCTCATTCTTTGAACAACAGTAAATATTTCCTTTTGTTTAGTGATTATTTTACTTGTATGAATTGAGTATAATTTCTTACGCAAAAATCAGAAGCTTTTGAAAAAATTTAAGAGTTCAATGCTTTAGTAGAAAATACCAACAATCGTGTCATAAAGTGTTGGCACACAGATTGAGGATGAGAATTTTTATTTACTGATTTTGATGATTTTTGTAAAAAGAATGAAATTCACAAATAGTTAACACCTCAACAAAATGGTGTTGTTGAGAAAACTATGGTAAAAATGGCTAGAAGTATGGTGAGTGAAAGCCAACTTCCAAATGATTATTGTGCAGAAGCAATGACTACTGCAGTTCATATTTTAAACATTTCACTAACTAAAGCAGTACACAATCGAATACCCTATGAGGTTTGGTGGAAAAACAAACATGATGTAAGTGATTTACGAGTTTTTGGCTATAGGAGAATTTTTATCTAATAATTTTTATTATTTTTGTAAAAAAAAGAAATTTGCTGGAAATTGACAATAATGAAGACACCTCAACGAAATAGTGTTGTTGAGTGAAAAAAACAAAACTATGGTAGAAATGACTAGAAGTATGGTGAGTGAAAGCCAACTTCCAAATCATTTTTGGGTAAAAGCAATGGATACTACAGTTCATATTTTAAACATTTCACCAACTAAAGTAGTACGCAATTGAACACCCTATGCGACTTGGTGGAAACACAAACCTGATGTAAATAATTTATGAGTTTTTGGGTGTATTTCATATGCTTTAATTGATTCAAGCAAGTGCACTAAGTTGGACAAGACAAGTAAAAAAATTATATTGGTTGGATATTCAGATGTTACAAAAGGGTATCAGTTAACCCTGATACCAAAAAACTTATTTTGGGCGAGATGTTTTTTATGAAAGCAGTTTTCGAAAGTGAGATAAGAAAAATGAGCATTTGGTTATTGAAAATGACTCAAATGAACCAAATAAATTTGAAAACGATGTTTTCCTATAGAGCTCAAAGAAACCAAGATATTGAACCTACTATAGACAATGACTGTCTCCAAAAAAGGTAAGGACGTTGATGATCTTTATAATTGTGCACTTGCTTTGATGATTACAGAATGAACGTGTTCTGAAGATGCTTGAAGAAAACAAGAACGAGAGAAATTCATGAAAAAAGATATAGCGGCTATTGAAAAGAATGACACTTGAGAACTTGTAGATCTACCAGATGGCCAAAATGCCATTGGTATTAAATGGGTCTATAAAGTAAAATATAATGTTGATAGAAGCATGCAAAAATACAAAGCAAGACTTGTTGCAAAAGGGTATGCTAAAAAATATGGGGTAGATTTTTTAGAAACTTTTTTCCATATTGCACATTTTGAAACTATTAGAATTATTTTGGCATTAGCTGCTCATATGAAATGGCTAGTTTTCTAGTTTGATGTGAAGTTGACATTTTTAAATGGCTTCTTCAAAGAAGAAGTCTATGTTTACCAACGACAGAGGCTTGTTATTAATTGGCAAGAGGAAAATGTATATAGGTTGAAAAAGACTCTTTATGGCCTTCACAAGCACCACAAGCCTGGTATGGGAGATTAGACACATACTTAATGCATACTTAATGCATAATGGTTTTCATAAAGTAAAAGTGAACCAACTTTGTATGTGAAGGGAACAATGAGAGCCAATGAGAAGTTACATAAGAGTTTGATTGGGAAATTCATGTACCTCACATAGACTCGCCCAAATATTGTATTCTCAATTAGTCAGATATCAAGGTTTACACATTGTCCATCAATACATCATTTTGAAGTAGCAAAACAGATCATCTGTTATATTCGATCAACAACCAACTATGAGATTTGGTACCAATGTAATTCTGATTTTAAGTTAATTGGCTTTTCTAACAGTGATTGGGCAGGTTTTGTTGGTGTAGATATATTTTACTCTTAGCTCGAGGGCTGTGTCGTAGATGTCCGAAAAGCAAGCAACTATGGCCCTACCAACTTCAGAAACAAAGTATATTGTCACAACTACAACTGCGTGTCAAACAATATGGATTTGAAGAATTTTATTGAACTTGCATAAAAAGCAAGTCAAGGCAACATAGCTACTTTGCGACCATCAAGCAACAATTGTCATCACAAAAAATCTGGTATTCCTTGAAAGAACTAAACACATTGAGTTACAGCGTCACTTTATCCGTGAAGCTGTTGTTGATGGAATGATAATAATTAAATATTGTCCCACAAATGATCAAGTTGCAGACTGATTTACGAAGCACTTGGCCATTCAAAGTTTGTAAAATTTAGGTTCATTTCTTGAAGTATCAAGTTTTGCATCAAGAGGGAGTATTAAAATATGAAGTTAATGGATGGCCAAGCAATGAGTTTTAAATTGATGCCATAGTAATGCACAATGACGCATATGACAGTTAAAAAATTAAGTATTACATTAATGTATGATAGTTGTATTTTTTTCATATGGTATAGATATGTCAATATGAGTTACCAAGGGTAATGTCCATTATGCTCTACACTTAACTCATGTTTTAATGTGTTTTTTTTAATGTATGTCATGAGTTATGCCATCATTATAATGGAAGTTATCGGTCATAGGTTATGGTCTTGAGGTCTTATAAATAGGTGATTCGGAAGGTATATCTTACACAAAGTGTAAGTTGTAATAAGGTGGTCTTGTGGGTGTCATGAGTTGTATGAATGCTCTCATCCCCTAATTCAGAAGTTGTTTTGCAAGTTCATTGTGTGCAACATAAGGTATGACATTCTATTATTGTTTATTTCCAACAAGATTTACTGGCCAATATGACATCTCTAATCTCCTCTTAAAGACTACTGGTAAATCTGATCATTGTCTTGCTCCTCCACCTGTGGCCAATGATGGCAAGGCTGAGAACATGCCTAAAAATGACCATCATTTGGGAGAAGATTGATGAAAAATTCCTCATATGCCAGCTTGATTGCTTATGGGTCTTAAATCAACTCATTGTTAATTAGTAGAGAGCTAATGCTATTCTTTGCCTAGCGATATTATCCTTCATTTGGTAGTAAAAAGTATTCCAGTCTCCCTCTAAGAACCATTTCTACTTGGCTTTTTGTTTCATAATTCCTCTTCCTCCTTCAAGGTATGGAGGTACTCCTTCCTGGGACAACTCGCCAAGTTTCCATCATGAGTAGACGGCCTTGATCCATGATCCCTTAGACATGGCCAAGTTTAGAGCGAATGCCTTCAAAGTGGAAGGAAACAAGGCCATACTGGTGCTTATTCCGTCTGGCTAGGTCACATCTAGCTTGGAGCTGAGGCAGATCATGGGGCAGCCTCTAAGAGAGATTCTCCAACTTCGTGCCACAATACTCTCACAATCAGGTCACTGGGTGTAAAAATTAAAGAATCTAAATGGACCTTTACTCTCTTTTAGATGCATAATTATGGGGGCATTTATAAACCTAGGTTTTATGAAGACCATCCTCAGAGAATCTTAAGATCATGGCAACCAACAAAGTGCTCCATCCAAGATCTATTAACAGATGCTCTATCCAGCTTGCAAAAGATGAGGCCTTCACCCTGCCACTTGTTAAGTGCTGTTTGCAATAAATAGCCTTTACGGGATCACAATTATACATAAATGAATTGTGTCCCCTGCAAGCTGTAGTAATTGAGAAGCTTTCCTATTTTATCCAAAGCACTTTTCATAGAATTAAGATCATCCGCAATGAGTAAAGGAAGACTGGAACTACAGTTTATATATGAGAGTTTATAGAAGCATATGTTCCGTTCCTATGAGAGATTGCATTGTGCATGACATCAAACTCCTTACTTTCAGCTCTCTCCACAAAATTCCATCAATCCAAAATTTGCTGATGCAGGTCCTATTTAGACTGACCAATTTAAGAATTCCACAAAAATTTTGACAATTCCATTGAAGTAATCCATGTTGGTCACAAAAGCATAGTCCTCAAATTAGAGGCAAAACTTATGAAGAAAGGCCTAGTTCATATAAGTTTCAACAATGAAGAAAACCGCAGGATTGAGATCATGCAAAATTAGTTTAGCTTCCTCCTAGCTAATGAACGCACCAAGCCTCGTGCATTCCAAACCAAAATGCACACTAATGGGAGGTTGGATCAGCATTTGCACCCTGATCAGCCTCAACTGCCATGGCACATTTCACATCTTGTGAGATGGAGAAATGCTGGAGAGAGTAAGAGGGCTTAAGTGCGGTGATCTCCCTTCAGGTTCAATGAGGATTTATTGATTTCTCAAGCCCAATATTGTGAGAGACTTGTCACAAGAAGGGGTGCCCAATGGCACCCATGTAAGAATTTTCTTTTGCTTATGGAGAAAATACTTTTTCTCTTTCTCACTCGATACATATATATATATATATATATATATATATATATATATATATATATATATATATATATATATATATATATATATATATATATATATATATATATATATATATATATATATATATATATATATATATATATATTTGAAATCTGTAGATTTGACAAATTTCTCCCTCTAATTGGTTGAAAATTTCATGGGATATATTATTCTTGCTGAGCCAATTAGTTTGGAGATTTTGTTATTGTAATGTTAAGGAAATGAAAATTGATTATAGATTATGCCATGTTGCATGTGTCTATTGATCAATTTAAATTGTGAATCTTATGAAATCATGAGGAATAATTTTGAAACCCTCATGAAAAATACCTTGGCCTATGGCCAATTTCGGCATACCAATGGGGTCTGGTCCTTGAGACCATGCCGTGCAGTCCCATTTGGTGCGTTTGTTGGTTGGACCAACCTGCGGGATAATGACTTAGTTTGTCCAGCCCATAATAGACAGCTAGAGAAGACCGCCGATCACCTTTTGGCCAGGGGTCAGCTAGTATTAATTTTAATTTTAATTTCCTTTTTTTTGTAGGATTTTAATTTGAAAATTCAATTCAAATTTCAAGAACGAGATGTCACGTTTGGTTTGGCTGTGCGCGGTTGTGGTGAGGGGGTTGTCTTAAGACAAAAGGTCAGGTTTTCAGCTGGTGTTTTACCTTAGCCCAAGGCTCCAGGCTAGACGCGGTCCGGTGGGCTATGAGCCGGCCATGCATTGGGCGGAGCTCGCCAATGTAAGGCCAGCTACTCCATTAGTTTCTTATTTAATTAATGTAATAAGTTTTAAAAATATTTTCTTCCCTTTGACTTCATTTGACTAGATCATTAAGTCTCTTTATTTTTGGTTTTTGATTTGGAATTAATATAAAATTCAGGTCATAGATCAATTCCCATGGCCTGGTGGATCTTGCCTCATGGTCCAATTATGGTCCTGGTTTGATCTTTAAAACTTGGTATTCTTGGATCATGGATCTAAATATCTTGAATTTTGAATTAAACTTGGATAACAAATTAGAATCCATAATTTGGGCTCAAACTTGTAGTGGGTTAGTTTTGGTTTTAGAAATCCTGGATGCTCGGTCTAGAATGGGAATCTAGATCTAGTCTTGTATTTATATTTGAGTTCTGAGTTTGAGAATGATTGAATTATAATGTTTGAGATTAAGAATGATAGAATTAGGATGTTTGAGATTGAGAATGATAGAATTAGGATGTCTGAGTTTGAAAATAAGCTCTATGGAGGCACTGGAAAAGATATTAATATTACCTTGAGAAATGGAGTCTGGGAAATGGGCCAGATAAGTTAGTTTGGTGGGAAGAATGTGGGAGTGCATGTGACGTTTGGAAGAGGTGCAGGTTGACATTTTGCGAGGAAGAATGGAGAGAGCTGCTCTGGTCCAGCCTAGCTAGTTCCTGCCAGAAGTTGCTGGGGTTGTACATTGCCAGTGAAGTCAGACTGCTGATGTAGAAAAGGATTCAAGGTTATGGCATCCAGCTTGCTAGTAGATGTTGTCGAACGGGCAGGGGCAGAGTCAGCCCTTTGATACTTCTATAGGCAGTTCCATCTTTAAGTTTGTCTCCTTCAAACTTAGACATAGGCACATTAGGAGCAGCTGACATGTCCGTTGCTTTTGCTTCTTCCATTTGAGCTTTTTTTAAGAAATCCTTGACGTATTTTTGTTGTGACAAGAGAAGTCTGGTAGCTTTGTGGCTGACCTCGATACCAAGAAAGTAATAAATCTTCCCAAGGTTTTTGATGGAGAAATTGTTACCTATCTCATAGATGAAGTTTTGCAATTCCTGTAGAGAGATCCCTATCACAACAACATCATTTACACAAATAAGAATGTACACAGTGTATAATGTAGACAAATATGTAAATAAAGAAGACTCAGATTTGAATCCTTCAAATCCCTTGGATATGAGGTATATGCTCAAACTTTCAAACCATGCCCGTGGAGCTTGTTTGAGGCCATGTAGAGATTTCTTTAGTCTGCATACATGATGGGGATTGTACTTAACTTCAAATCCTGGTAGTTGACTCATACAAACTTCTTTTAAAGTTTCATGGAGAAATACATTGTTAACGTCTAGTTGGTGGACTTTTCATCTTCGACTAGTGGCAATGGATTGAACAAGGTTAACCATAGTAGGCTTTACAGGACAGAAAGTATCAAAGTATTCTATCTCTTCATGTTGACTATATCCTTTGGCCACAAGACAGGCTTTGAACCATGCCATAGACCCATTTGCGTGCCTCTTAACCTTGTAAATCTATCGACATCCTATTACATTGTAGTGTGATTTAGAAAGAACCAAATCCAAAATTTTGTTTCTGTGAAGAGCTTCTATCTCGCTTGCCATTAATTTATTCCATTTAAAGGATAAATATTTTCCTTTTGAGGGGAGGCCAAGGCCCCTGCTGGACCCCTTTGAATCTGCCCCTGTTGGGCGCTAGAATTTGATGACCATAGGTTGTGATATGGTCAAGGGAGTATGCAGGTGGATAGGAGCCAAACTTGTAGCATACAAAATTCTCGAAAAAGATATCCTAAATGAGTTTCAAAATCAGTTCAATGGTAAAATGGTTGGAGGATTATTTTCTTTGTTGTCTGCTGGTTGATCAGAAGCAAGTGTGTGCATGAGGGCATCTGAGCAAAGTATGAGGATCAAGGGGAGGTATGCGTGGCAGTGCTGCAAGGAAGCCTATTTAAGTGTAAATACCGATGGTTAAAACTTGGTATGAGGATCAAGGGGAGGTATGCGTGGCAGTGCTGCAAGGAAGCCTATTTAAGTGTAAATACCGATGGTTAAAACTTGAATTAACACCCGCCTTATAATCTGTGGGATGGAGAAGAGGAGCAATAGAAGAGAGATTTTCATCCATATTTATGTGTGTGCGGATTGGGAGTGGAAGGAGAATAGCTGGGTTGAGTTTACTATGGTAACAGTGTGAAGGCTGTAGCATCTATAGGCAGGCCGCAGAATTGAAGATACTCACGATGAGGGTGTGATGCGTGTACTAGTAAGGATCCACGGAAGCAAGACAAGGAATATTATATCCTCCATGGATGGGTGGGTTAGGATGTTCAGGATGACATTGATGCTATCACTGTGGAAAAGGATCCAGAGTTATAGATCTGTGTCTGACAATCTTAACACAGATATGAAAGAATGCTAACTTGTTTTCTTTTTTGTTTTTTGAAGGATTGTGGCTGTCACGGGCCGACTCCTTTGGACCGTGCGGCACGACAAACACTCGCCAGTAAGCCGCAAGCCTTCGCCTCGTTCAAGTGGGCGAAAATCACTTGAACATTTTTTGAAAATAGAAGACACAAAATACACAAAGAGTATGAAAAAAAAACTCGCAATATATTCACTTAGAAAGTTGAGTACATCACGAGGGAAAACAAGTAAGCTTTTACACTTTACTTACAGGCCGAAGCCACTTACATAATTCCCATGCCAACCATCCAAAACAAGGAATCTCAATCTTACACTTGGGGCCGTTTTGGGAGGGTACTCCGACACAGGTGAACACTCAAGCTTACACCAAGATTCAACATAAACAAAAAAAGTACATTGCAAAGCAACAGACTGTACAAACTTTAGACGCAGGGAAACATGCTCCCCCCTTCAAATCAAGTGCCGTCCTCAAAGCTAGCAGCTTCGTGGTAGACCCTGACTTCTTCTGGATGACTTCGCTTCAAACGGAAGACATACTCCCATGTTGGCTGGTCTTCATCTATCCACCTGACCAAGTATCGCTTCGGTTCACCAAGGTAGTTGATTTTTGTGCCGAATGATCTTTTCCAACTGTCGGTCGGTGGTCCTTCGGGTCGAAGGAGCTTGTTGCAAGATTGGTTCTCACCGCGGCTGGCTTCTCTCCGGGTCTTCAGCGTCAGCATAGAAGGGCTGAAGGTTGCAGACATGAAACACAAGATGCGCCTGGAAGTCTAGCGGGAGATCTAACTTATACGCCAGCTTCCCCATCTTCTTGACCACAATAAATGACCCTTCATACTTTCTGATCCATGCTCGGTGTCGCCCACGGAAGATGCTCGCCCGGTCTGCGTAAAGCTTCACGAGGACTTGGTCACCCGCTCAAAATTCCATCGACCTTCATGATTTGCAAGTTTTTTCAATTTTGTAGGGGCATGGCCTACTTTATGCTGAGGTGGCCGCCTCCTAGGGAGCTTCACAGGCGTTGTCTCGGCGAATTCCTCTAAGACAGGCGCAAGCGCCTCTGGGACCGAACCAGGAGAGTTTTTAGACACTTCCCTGGTTGCCACCAAGTCCATCCCGTCGTCGTGCTTCGGACCTTTGTTCAATTGAAGCGTAAATATCATCGCGACCTTGCCATTGTCTTTCCTCAGTGTTACCGCTAGCACCATGCAAGGAGACTTCTCATCCATAATGCTAACACTACGTAAATGTGGCATCGAGACCATCTTCGCTGCACTAAGGAGCTCCATACCGAGAATCATCTGGTAATCGTCCATCGGGACCACAGAGAAGTTGGCTTTCTCTGACCAACTCTTAATCTTCACAACCACATCTCGAGCCACTCCATGGATGGGTTTTGCCTCCGAGTTGACTGCCTTCATGCGCAACTCTCCCCTTTCAAGGGTGAGGCCTAATCTCCTCGCCTCCACAACTGAGATGAAATTGTGCGTGACACTTGTATCTATCATAGCCATCGTAGGCTTTCCATTCACCAGAATCTCAATGTACATGAGTTCCCTGGAAGGCGTCATTGTGACCTTGACTTTCTCTTCATGTTTCAATGAGTTGAGAAGCTGAAGTGCACAAATCCTTGATCATTCTCCTTCATTAGTCCCGTCTTCGGTGGCCCTCGCGGCATTGGCCTGTTCGGTAGGTCTTACCCGTTTTGGTTAGACACGCGTATAGTGCCTTCCTCCGCAAACCCAACAAGTCACTTCTCTTGGTGGCCCATTGTAGTCCTTGCGAAAGAAGGGTTTTCTCTCGACTGGCTTTTGGGACGACGATTCATTTCTGTTGTCTCGTCGTTCCTCCCTCTTACCACCGTGGTCAGACTTCTTCGTAGACTGGAAGATATCTGTGTAGCTTCTATGTTGGGTGTCAGCCAAGCGCTCGGCTGCCACATATGTCTGCTCTAAAGTGTCAGGATTCGATCTCTCCACGTCGGCTTGGACCCAAGATTGGAGCCCTATAATGAACCAGTGAATTTTGTCTTTTTCTGGCATCATAGGCACGTCCAACATGACCTTTTGATAGGTCCCGATATAATCTCTCAAGGCACCGGTCTGTTTCAAGTTTGCAACCAACCTATAGACGTGCCTTTCAACATTCATGGGCATAAAGTATCCCTTCAACTGTTTACGAAAGTCGTCGAAGGTACGAATCGTAAAGTCTCTGTTCTCAATGTCTAACATTTTCTGCATCCATCAAGCCACAACATCTCCCTCTAATAACATTGTTGCGGTCTTGATTTTCAAGTCCTCCTCTACTACGTTTTGCAAGTCTAGGTAGTAGTCAACTTGAAACAGAAAGTTGTCGATCGCCCTCACATCCCGGCTACCACTGTACTTCGCCGGACGTTGAATGTCGACCCTACTGGTCCTCTCTTGGCTACTACTGGCTGAATTAGTACGTAGCAGTCTCTGGTTTGAAGCCCGAAGTCCAGCGACTTCGTCCTGTAGGGTCTTCACCAAGTCAGAGAGTGATCGGTTCATGGCCACTGACTCGGCCATCTGTTCCCGCATCAATTTCATCTCCTCCTTGAATCCCTCAAAGGTCTTGGCAGCAAAGCCGAGGGCTTCCTCATGGGTGGCCACATCTGCGACCAATCGGTTCACTGTCTCCTCCAGGTTTCCCTGGTCATGGGCCGGGCTCAACTCCTCTGGACGGGCCGGCTCCTTGCCCTTGGCACATCGCAGATTGTATTGTGATGCCATGGCGTCCTCCTCAACAGCAGCAAGTCGGCGTGATGCTCTACACCGACTCTCTGATCGCTTCTCCAGATTGAGCAGAATCTGGGCTCTGATACCAGCTGTCACGGGCCGACTCCTTCGGACTGTGCGGCGCGGCAAACACTCACCAGTAAACCGCAAACCTTCGCCTCGTTCAAGTGGGCACAGATCACTTGAACACTTTTTGAAAATAAAAGACACAAAATACACAAAGAGTGTCGAAAGAAAACTCGCAATATATTCAGTTAGAAAGTTGAGTACATCACGAGAGAAAGCAAGTAAACTTTTACACTTTATTTACAAAGGATGACCGAAGCCGCTTACAGAATTCCCATGCCGACCATCCAAAACAAAGAATCTCAATATTACACTTAGGGCCGTTTTGGGAGGGTACTCCGACAAAGGTGAACACTCAAGTTTACACCAAGATTCAACATAAACAAAGAAAGTACATTGCAAAGCAAGAGACTGTACAGACTCTAGATGCAGGGGAACAATGGCAATCCTTATTTTTATTTTTTATTTTTGGTCTGTCTATTGCTAAATATTAGTTTTGTTGGCCGTCCCCTGCTGTAAATAAGAGTATTGTCTTAAATAAAGCTTTTACTTCAAGCACAAACGCGCAATATGTGTCGTTTTCTACCAAAAAAAACCATTTTCATTTGGCCTTATGGTATCACCTGATGATGGTATAATGAAAGGTCCAAGGTTCCAGAACTGGGAAAGCGAGAGAGAACCAAGAATGACCAAACCCTAAATTAGACACAAACATTGAAAATAAACACCAAAGATGATAATGTTCAGGAATTTCAGAGATGGTTCTCTTGTAAGTTCAGGATTGGATGAGTAAAGACATGCTGGAACCTGGTGTTCCATCAGATCATATGGGGTATCTGGAAGACCAGAAACAGGTGCATGATAGAGGGTTTGTCAACCTCGGCTACTAGTATAGAAAAAGAAATCTTCCTTGTGTCATTGTGAGACAAGGAAGATGATGTATATAGCTAGCAGGCTAATGTGAAGTGTCACTAAACTGCACAGTTTTGACCGAGGTCAATGGGCCTTTATTTTTGGTTCTTCCTATGCCTCATGTACAACTATATTTTTTGCAGACAACTATATTTAAGCCCCCCTGCAGTATTGTTTTCATAACACCCAAATTGTTAATGGGAAACCCCAATTAGCAATGAAATCACAAATATTACACAGAGATGTGGACTCCTAGAATTACCCCCCCACCCCACCCCAAAAAAAAAAAATCAATCTCCAAATATAGAAAACTTAGAACAAGAAGCTCAAGGAGATTTGTTCTCCATGAAAATAAAGATCGAGCAACAAGGCCCCAAAATAAAAATTTTCATAATTCTATTTTCTGAAAATAGAAAGAGGAAATTTTATATCTCTTCGCTCAGAACCCCAAAAATTGGAAACTTTGGTGGGCTAATTCTACACTTGTTAACTAATTGCATACCAAAGATCAGCCCAAAATTAGTAGTCATCACAAAGTTTTTGCTCGGCGCCAGAAAACTGTACCTTTGGTAGGTTTACTTTCGCATGTCAGAGAAAGAAATTTTCCTGACGGAATTTGCGAAATAAAATCTGGCCTTGGCTTTACGTACATTCAAGCGGCCACAGATTAAAAGTTAGAATTTTCCAAATTGATTTACCATTAACAATGATTTTAAAATTTGCTAATATATGAATGCTAAAAAAAATTCAAGTTCACAGGCTCTGCGTCTTCAATACACTACTAAACACTACCCACACACTGAAATCTATATCTTAAGCAAACACTGACACAAATTCCAGGTCCTCTATTCCTTGCCTATCTAATTTCTTCTCGCCTCCTTGAGAGCACAATTTTAACAAGTAAAGCTAAAGAAGCATAGAAATGTCTTCCTATATTTTACTAATATTCCGATTTTCACTAACTAAACAAAAAAACAAGTATGATAAAGTGAATTCTCAATTGGATATTTTCAATATGCCATTCCTCAGCGTTGAGCTAAAACTTGATGCCGGTTGTTGCATAGTACCTTTTCCAAAAGATATTTCCGTAGGGGACGTGATTCAATAGATGTATCCATAAAATGAACTCAGCTTCATTAATACTTGAAATAAAATCATCAACACAAAGCACTAAACAAAGTTGCACAAAACAATCCAAACCTTGTATCTATAACTGAATCCTCTTCTACATATATACCCCAGAATTCTACAATGAAATCTTCAACGAAATTCCGATTCTCAGCAGTAAACCTCTGAAATCAGGCATGCACTCAAGGACATGTAAGACGTAACTCAACTTGGGCTACCTTAGCCCAAAACAAATATTTGGCTAGAAATAGTATTTGGACTATTAAGCCCAACGGCAAACACTCGGCAGGTTGGAAGGGAATGCGGTGGGGTTGGTTCGAAGTCAGTAACCTTATGAGCTGGGAGACTGGCGATGAAAAGAAAGCAGCCCATGTGACTTTCATTGATGATATAGACCCTCAACCGCCACGAAGGCCGTGGTACCCAATTGGGTATCCAAAGTGTTAGTTCAGTCAAGGTGTCTCAGCAATGACTAAGATATCTTTGGGGCATATGCAACCCCGTCCTGTAGATTAATGGTAAGTTCTAACTCTGGTTATTTTGTTGTGCTTATGTCCATCTTTTTAGTTTGAAGGACATGGTGAAAGCGCCGCATCGTAAGACAATGATATGTGTTGATGTTGGTGGACCTAATTGAGGTTGGTCATACTAGCTTGTCTAGCTAAGGCAATGGCTTTTTCTTACCAACCATGCTCATAAGGAGGTTTGGGATGTGTGCAAGGACCCAATATCTAGTTATGTTTTTCGCAGAGGATGGGGCATCACCTTATCCCTCAAACCCAGTGCCCCTAGAGGGTTCAGGTTGGCCATTCCGAGCAAGCTAATAGTCGGGCCTTGCTACTATATAGTCATTTGAGCTCAGGCTTGTATATTGCACAAAATTTTTTCATGGCCTGTGTGCCTCTTAGTGACAGGTTTTAATATTTTATCTTGCACCCATAGACAAGGTGTTACAAAGTATTTAAGTTTTATATAAGAAATGCCTCTATCAAAAAGGCTGCAAAAAATAGTCCTTAGAAAGAAGAGAAATATAAAAATCGCTTTAACATAATGTATCCACGAATAACCCGACAAGGTACGGGATGTGCTTTATTTACATTCGAAAAAGGTTTCTAAAGTCTTTCAGTGATCATGTTTGTTAAAGATGTGATGTCACTAAACCATGGCGTACCTCATTGTGACCTTGTCCTGGCTTGTATAAGCCGTCCATGTTTGGCCTGATCATTTGCTTTCAGGTTAGTGTTTAAATTGCTGTCAGTAACAAAAAAACAAAAGGATAGGGAATGCATGATAACAATGCAATTATGTTCAACTGTGAATAAAGTGCAACCAATTAACAGCAATCTAATGTTGTACATTATAGTGACCTACCATGTAAATCCTCATGATCTTTGTAATCATTAACAACTTACAATGCTAATACAACAATCAATGTAATCTTAGACAAAGTTCCACACAAGCCAACGGACTGATGATGGCACACAATTACGCCTTTCCATAAAAGGTGATAGCAATAGATTATATGCAAAACAATGATATGCTATACGCAGTACAAACGCTTAACATCTATCTAGGTATAACGCGACCCAGCCCTACATATAAACGTTTATAAATCAACTCGTTTTACCTTCCATGGAAGTACAAATTATTAAACAATGGAATAGTATTTCCACTAACAGGATTATGTAGGATAACAATTTACTAGAATTTTAGCATGCAGATAATATCCACAGCAGTGGGTCCATTTTAGCTATTTGATCAGGTAAGCAATTTTACAATGTAACGCTTTTCAATCATCATGTTAGACACTTTAGCCAATAACTGAGAATTTACATAGAAAATATGCTTTGCATCAGTGTCATAAAACATAACAAATTGCTTCAACTTTTTTGCATCTTCATGACCAATTCACATCATCTCCCAACAATTCATATGTTGACACAAGATCTCAAAATTTCAACTCTTGGAATATAATAAATAAGTGGATAGAGACGCATGCATTCAAAGGCGACTGGCCAATTGAAGAAGAGAAATTTGTTGTTTGATCTTGAACTTCGGTGTCTCATTCAACAAAAAGACGACTTTTGAGTAAGGGTGTGTAACAGGCCAGATACCCGATGGGTAGTTAGGTACTCTGCCTGTGATGTGTTACCCAGATACCAGATCGGGAGTTAGGTACCCGGCTTGTGATGGGCTGAGCTTAGGCTTTTTATTGATATCTAGCCAGCCCGAATAAAAAAAAACTCTGCCGGGTCCAGGTATTGGGGGTCTGATCGTGTATATATATATATATTACTGGAAGGGACACCAAAGGGAACCTCCCTCTGCCCCTCCATCCCTTGGATGGATAGAGATGTAGGGCAGAGCATTTGTTTTCTAAGTGGCCAATTGCTAGTATCATATGCCAATATATATATATATATATATATATATATATTAGTAAAACCATAACATCATTGTGCTAAAATACACAAAAATACCAAAGCCACAACCATCATCTACCGATGAATCATGGGTTGTGTCATTCCAAACATAATTCTACATCACCCAAGCATGGATGCATTTGACAAATGCGGCTAGGTCATGCATAAAAAAGACTCATAGCGTTTTATAAGATCAGTTGGAAAGAAAAGATTTTTTTTTTTCGATGAACAGTTGGCAAGAAAAGACTAGAAACAATGCGCACTTTATATATATTACTCGGCATATGATACTAGCAATCGGCCACTTAGAAACTCTTAGTGTATAGTCGATGACTATTTTAGAAACTCTTCATATGTCACTAATGACACCATTAGAAAATCTTGCCACATTACTAAGGGTTTTTGAGATATTAAAATATGAAATATTTTTTCAAATATAGGTTGACATTGCATCGAATACCGACAAGTATAAAGTCGAAGGTAGAGTCTGTCCCAATAACAAAGCGGCCCGGGCTTGGGCAGCTGACAATGGCTTCAAACCAGCCCTGCCCAATGCCCTGCCTTTAACACCCTTCAACAACGAAAACCCATCGGGAATACCTTTGCACTTTGCAGTTCTCCTTGCCAATAATCAACTGTCACTTTTGTGACATCAATACTTACACAAATGTACCTCTAAGTCAATCAAAATAAATGCAAAATAAAAGCAAAATGCTGACATGAAACAAGGAGCGAATACGAAGCAAAGGATAAAAAGGAATAAGTGCTTGGTGCGTAAGAATTTTAAGGAATAAGTATTTTGAGCGTAAGAATTATAATTTCATTTAAAGCAGCCCATCTTCTGGTATATCCTTTTTATATGAAACCTCCCAAATGCAACTTATTGTGTTAGGCCCCCCTGAATGGGCGCCATGTGATCCTTTACATAGAAAGTGAACGGCTCTTAATTTTTGAATGCAAGCTCAAACTTTACGAAGTAAGCTTGATTTATCCCCAAGTGAATGGCTAGTGGTGTGATTCACATAATGCCTTGTTTAGCTCCAAATCCAAAGTTGTAATAACCAAAATTTAGCCCTTTCATCATTTTTGCTTTGGTAGAAGTTTAGTACCATATTTAGTCTGTTACAATCAAACCCATAAGCTCATTTTTGAAATTGTTCATAGTTTAAAACCAGAGTTCTACACTTAGTTCTCAAGATACGCTGCAAGGAGGGGAAAGATAGCATCGACACGGCTCTTACCATCCCCAATAGGTAGTCTTCAGCAAAATTTTTCCAGTTCGGTGACATTCTTTTTGTCTCCAATACGTTTCATTGAACAAATGAAAATTTGTTTACTAAAACCCTTTAGATTTTCATGTACCCTCACATATGGACAAGTAGAGAGGACAAAAGACAATAATCCATGGTTACACGCATGTTTCTCATTATGAACATTCACCTACGAGTTCACTGATAGAATAGGCGACTCTTGAAGATTTGCCAAGAAGTGCTATGAGATAACCTTCTGTGAATTTTCGTCTGAAAATGGTAGCAATTCAATGCTATCATGCTCAACCCTCCCACTTATCTCCAAGCATAAACCGTTCGCTCTTCTAACTGTTTTCCTCACTCTGCTGGAGCTCTTGAGTGGACCATCAACAAAGACAGGGAGTATCTCAATGCTTGGATTAGGCTTTATTCGATTAATATCTCTTTGTTCTGTGGGTTCCATTGGTCTCAATAAGCAACTTTCTGTTTCAGTATCTGCAGCATCCTTATGCATTATCACCTGCATATAATATATGCTTGATCATTAAAAATGACTATGGATAAAGCAAGCTTATGGCTACCCAATTTGATTTAATATGTCAGTAAGAATATCCTTTGGTTCTTTTACCGTGAAACAAGGGAGACTATATATTAGAAAAGGATAAAACATGTGATACGAATCGCCAACAAAATGAACAAGCTATTATTACTCTACATCACTCATCAATGCTAATCCTTATATAAGCAATCTGCAAAATGAATGATTTTGTAGATTAATGGAAGCAATGAATGAATTGCCAATGCAACATGAAGCTAGTGTAAAGTAGCACCTTGCGACCCACTAAGTCAAACGTTACAACAACTTTACTCCGTCTCTCACGTTCAGCATCTTCAATTTCCTGTTGCTCCTTCTGCAAGAGCTTTTTTTCCTGAACATGAAACAGAAATATGTCACCCGAGAACAACAATAACAACAAATCAACTGGCAAAATAATCATGTACGATATATTTCAGAAATTAGGAAGGAAACAAAATAGGACTCAAACAACACAATCAAGCAGGCAACACAACCACCAACTAGAAAAGAGAAGAGAAGGTAGGAACAAAAGACATGAGATTGTAGAAATAATAAACACACAAGAAACGAAGATCGAACACAGATGTAACGTGGAAAACCCTCAACTAGAGGGAAAAAACCACGGGTGAAGAGGTCTTGTGCCCACTAGCCTCTAGACTCTCTCTCTTAGAAAACTTCATTAACTACAAGATTAGGGTTTACAATGGTATAAGTATGCTCAACCCAGGACACACTGGATTGGGTCCAGACCCGAACCCATACATCAAGATCCGTCAACAGTCCCCCTCAAGTTGGGCATACATATTAAACATGCCCAACTTGGATACATTTCTCTCAAATGGAGTTACATGTAAAGCTTTAGTTAGAATATCAGCAGTTTGGTCTTCAGACTTGGATACATTTCTCTGATGAAGTGACGGTCAATCTCAACATGCTTTGTTCGATCATGAAGCACTGGATTGTTAGCCAAGTTAATCGCAGACTTGTTATCACAATACATCCTCATAGGTCCTTCAATCTCTATCCCAATATCAGTCAGTAAAATCTTTAGCCACAACAACTCTAATACTCCAGTAGCAACTGCCCTATATTCAATCTCTGCACTTGAGCGGGAACAAACATCTTGTCTCTTGCTTCTCCAAGCAACTAGATTTCCCCCCAAGTAGACGCAGTACCCTGAAGTAGATCTTCTGGTGTCAACACAGCCTGCCCAGTCTGCATCAGAATACCCTTCAATTTCAATAAACCTTTGTTTCACATATAGAAGTCCCTTGCCAGGATTCTTTTTCAAGTAACACAAGATTCTATCTACAGCCTTCAAGTGTGCATCCGTAGGTGCATGCATAAACTGGCTCATCACATTTACAGCAAAGGTGATATCCGGTCTAGTCAAAGTGAGGTATATCAATCTACCAACTAGACGTTGATATCTCCCTTTACCTTCTTCACACAAAAGTTCTCCATCCTTGCTACCGAGTTTGTGCCCAGCATCCAAAGGAGTAGAAGCTGGTCTGCATCCCAGCTTTCCAGTCTCCTTCAGTAGATCCAAGGTATACTTCCTTTGATTAAGCACAAGAATCGTACCTGATCTGGCCATTTCAATACCAAGAAAATACTTTAGCTTGCCAAGGTCCTTGAAATCAAATTCAGCACATAGTAAACTAAACCCTTTAATCTTGCTATCTCTTTTTCATCATCACCTGTAACAATCATATCATCAACATAAACCAACAGTAGAGTAACTTTACCCTCCATCCTCTGTACAAACAGGGTATGATCTCCATTTCCTTGTTTGTAGCCATGCTTCTTCATAACAAGTCTGAGACGTTCAAACCATGCTCGGGGAGACTGTTTGAGCCCATACAAAGCCTTCTTCAGTTTACAGCATTTTCCAAGTCTCTCAAAACCCGGAGACATACACATATACACTTCCTCTTCAAGATCTCCATTGAGAAAGACATTTTTAACATCGAGTTGGTACATCTCCCAACCCTTCAGCACCGCTAAAGAAATAATAATTCTAACAGTCTTCATCTTCGCAACTGGGGCAAACGTTTCTAAGTAGTTGATCACATATTTTTTACTGAACCCCTTGGCCACCAGACGTGCTTTGTACCTCTTAATGTTCCCATCTGGTTTGTACTTAGTGGTGTAGACCCACTTTGACCCAACCAAATGAGTTGCTTCAGGAATCTCTACCACTTCCCATGTCTCATTTCTGTCTAAGGCCTCCATCTCTTCCTGCATAGCATGAGTCTACTTGGGGCCACTCTGAGCCTCTGTAACATTCCTAGGAATCACAGCTACAAACAAAGAGGATACAAAACATTTGTAGTCAGTGCTCAATCTAGAGTAAGATACAAAGTTACCAATAGGGTGTTGGGTACAAGAACTGACACCCTTTCTCAGGGCAATGGGAAGATCCTCCTTTTCATTTTTTGTCTGACTTTCTCTCTCAACGGGTTGTTTCTGAGCATGACTTGGGTCATCCAAGGAAGAAGTAGGATTGAGATTCGGAGTGGACTTCTCACCATCAATCACCTTGTCAATACAAACTCTTCTCCTATAATACACCTGCCCAAACAAACGATTACATTCTTTTTCTGTCTTCGTAGGACACTCTCCCTCCTTTTCCTGTTCATGTACCTCAATAGACATCCCATCTTCTTATTTTCCAAGCACCTCGATAGATGAATTTTCTTCGCGCCTGTAATCCAGAAAATCTATAAACTGAATTTCCTGACTTGGAGAATACTCTTCCTTAGACATTGACTTCTCCCCCTGAAGAGAATTCTCACCAAAATAAGAGACATGTTCCAAGAATGTGACATCCTTGGTAATGTAAACTCGACCAGTGGTGGGATCTAGACATTTATACCCCATTTGAGTAGGAGAATACCCAAGAAATATTCTCTTAATTGATTTGGGGTCAAGTTTTTTCACATTTGGGCTGTGGTTATGAATGAAACATACACATCCAAAGACCCGAGGAGGGAGGTGAAAAGGTTGGCTACTCCCTGGAAGCATGGAGTAGGGTGTACGACCATTTAGCACCCGACTAGGTATGCGATTAATCAAATAGGCACTAGTAATGACCGCATCTCCCCAATAATATTTTGGAAGATTCCTTTGGAACAATAAAGCTCTGGTGACGTTAAGTATTGAAGATGTTTATTCCCATGTTGAAGCTGAAGAGCAAAGGAGGCTGGTCATAAGTGGGAGAAAGGGGGATCCCATGTCTCACAATGAACGGTCCGCCTTCGTTAGCCGTGCCCCTATGGGAACTGCCCGTTCTTCCCATAAATGTATACACTGCAAAAAACTAGGTCATACTATGGACTTTTGTTGGGACCTGCATCCAAAGAAGAAGAATAGTAGGGGGAGGTCTTCTAGTGGGAAGAAGCCTGTTTTGAATGCAACGAATCCTAGTGATGGTAAAGTTTCTATTTCTGCAGAACAGATTCGTGAGCTGCGAGCATATTTGAGCCATATTGATGTTGGTCAGACAGACACGTCAAATGAGGTGAAGGTCAATCAGGCACTGGCTGTTTCAGGTGAACAAGATACTTCTTGCATGGGAGAGTGGATTGTTGATAGCGGTGCCACTCATCACATGACTGGCAACCCCAAACTTTTTCATGACTACAAGCTATCTTCGGGAAAGGAACGTATGTCCCTTGCCGATGGCTCCTTTACCTCTGTGGCAGGAAAATGGGGTCTTTCTTTGTTGAACAATTTTTTAGTGCATGGTGCCTTGCATGTTCCCCATCTTCCCTTAAATCTTTTATCTGTTAGCAAGATTACCAAGGAACTGAACTGTGAACTTATATTTTCTAAAAACCGTTGTGTTTTGCAGGACTTGGTGACTGGGAAGAAGATTGGGATTGGTTTGGTGTCTGATGGTTTGTATCGGCTTCTTATACGCGTTGCCACAGCCCTTATGTCAGCAGTCAGCAGGACAGAGGAGAAGAAGGAAGAGTGTCGTCAGTTATTTTTGTATTGGCATGAACACCTTGGTCATCTCCCTTTTGGGATTTTGAAACAATTGTTCCCTGAATTATGTTTCAAGTTAAACATTTCCATGTTATCTTGTGATGTGTGTCAGTTTGTGAAGCATGTTAAAGCTTCATATCTAATTTCAAATAGTCGTGCTAATAAAGCTTTCTCCTTGATTCATTCTGATGTGTGGGGGCCCTCAGGCATTCATTCTCGTGGTGGTTTTCAGTATTTTATGACTTTCATAGATGATTATTCAATGTGTACTTTTGTTTATCTGTTGAAAGACCGTAGCGAAGTGCCTCATATTATAGAAACCTTCACCTTCCTAGTGGAAAACCAGTATGGTGGGTCTGTCAAGACCTTTCGGTCCGATAATGCTCGTGAGTATATGTGCCTCACTGTCGAGAAATTCCTTCGAAAGAGGGGGATTGTTCATGAGACATCATGTAGTTATACACCCCCTCAAAATGGAGTTGCTGAGGGAAAAAACCACGGGTGAGGAGGTCTGGTGCCCACTAGCCTTCAGACTCTCTCTCTCTTAGAAAACTTCATTAACTACAAGATTAGGGTTTACAATGGTATAAGTATGCCCAACCCAGGACACACTGGATCGGGTCCAGACCCGGACCCATACATCAAGATCCGTCAACAGAGATCAATGCAACAGACCAGGGAAAAAAGGGTCCCTAGTTCTCCTAACATATTTGACGAAATGTCAGAGAAAAATGAAAACTATAAAAATAACCACAAAGACCACAATTTTCTTCCACCATAGTCACCCCAGTATTTTCTTGGAAATTTCTTGGTAGGTTTTCCTCGGATGAGTTCTTTTTGAGGAAGTGGCTTCTCCTAAAAAATATTGAATAGATCTTCCACGTTTTAAAACTTGTAAAACATAAAGAATAATAAAGGACCATGAAACAGTAGGTTCCCCAACATTCTTCTTGCAAAAATGTATGGAAACAAGTAAACATTTTGGACACAAAAGAACTAAGGAAAAAAAATCACATTCTTAAAGATATGAAAAAAGAGATTTTTTGAAAATCTGAGGACAACATTTGGAATATCTCAGGTTAATGTCACAACAATCTCAGATATTTTAAATTGACCGTGAAATAATCTCCAAAATGCTAATGACATCACCATATGTTCAAAGTTCAAACTATTGGAAACATTTTTTAGAATGCCTCCAACATCTTAAGAGGCATTTAATATGAAAACACATAAACCATAGACAAGCTAATAGGAGTACACTATAGGCCAAGCATCTCAAGGCTCAAGCTTTTGATTTACAAATGACAGAAAAAAAAAATCCTCTTTCAGTTGAAGCGCATGCATGTCCATCCATGCTGTGGGTAGTCAGGAGGATGAAGGGAGGCATTTCAAAAGGTAACTGAATTCTCACCTTTCATTCCTGTCACAAGCTATGCCTTTAAACTATAAGGACAACCATCAAGCTCACTTGTGTCATTATAGTTTAACCAAATTCTCAAATCACTCAATCGTATGTTTATGCAAGAACTAAAGTTTAATACTTTTGTCAGAAGCAATGATGAAACATTTCATTATCCATCCAAAGCCTCAGTTGGCTATCTGTAAACACGGTGGGGAAACAAGATCAGCAGCATGTATTCTCGTAAAGAGCCTATTGTACTGACAAAATAAGCACTACAAGCCAACACGAACAATTGGTTCAACTCAACTTCATTCATATACCTAAATGATAACAAAAGCATTCAAAATATATCGTTTACATCACATAGTATGTGGCCATTATTGAATTATTTGGGATGCACGGTATGTCAATGGGTGTGTTGACTTATGGTGTATTTGGGTCACCTATTCGGGTCTGGATCTGAACCCGATCCAGTGTTACTGTTATTGCCCTACTTAACCTGTGTAAACCCTCATTCTTGAGTGTGAATAATATTCTAAGAGAGAGAGTGTCTGGTTGCTAGTGGGCACCAGTCCTCCTCACCCGCGGTTTTTTCCCTCTTGTTGAGGGGTTTTCCACGTTACATCGTGTTTTTCTCTTGTTTTTGTTTCTACATGGTATCAGAGCCGAATAGTTTCTAAGATTACTGTTCAGATTTGACGAAGAATCCCTCGACTCTGTTTGATGGAAGACCCTCTGCCACCGTGAAGTTCCGGTGGACACCGTCGTTTTTTGCTGTGGGATCCCAACATCGCCCGACGCTCTGCCTCTTCAGCGAGCTCCTCCATTGCCCAATGGTGCTCCTTCTGCTCTGCCTGGTATCATCGCTCGACGCTCTGCCTCTTCAGCGAGCTCCTCCATCGCCCGACGGTGCTCCTTCTGCTCCACTGTTGCCCGAGGTCCACTGTCGCCCGAGACCGCCGTCCGCCTCTGTGAGCTTCTCCACCGTCGCCCGCCTTTGTGAGCTCTTCCACCATCGACCGCCTCCACTATCGCCCAGCGTTTGCAATTTCTTCAGCGTCTCCCTGCAGCATCTTCTAGTTGTCGCCTCCAACGTTTAGAGTTGCTCGTTCTTGCTCCCGCTGCTCCCGGGCCTCTGCTGCAGACAAGAGACGACTCCCCTTCCCGTCTCTGCTCCCTGTCGCCTCCTTACTGCTCCCCTCTCTGGCCTGAAGTTCCATTATTGTTCAGTCTGAGACATCGCCCACTTCTGCTGCATCGTCCAGTCCCAATGGTGCCTATCATCGTTTCAGCAAGTAATCTCTCTTTGTTTTTTATCATCTACCTTGTTTTCTGTGTTTGTTGTTGCGCCCTGCTGTCTCTCTCTCCTTGGTGTTGGTGGTTATATCATTGTTGTGGGATGGCAGATTCATCCTCTTCTACTATGAATACTGGTCATACTGAGGTTGGGACTGCTAAAACTGAAAACATACCTGTCCAGGTTACCACTATTCGTTTGACCAAAGAAAATTACCTCCAATGGTCCGCTGCAATCACTAAGGGGGTTGCTGGTCAAGGCAGGATTGTGTATGTTAATGGGAGGAAGGTTGAAACTGTTGAGACTAGTGCTGCTTGGGACACTTGGTTTCTTGAGGACAACCAAGTTAAAACTTGGATTGTCAATTCTGTATCTTATGATATTCAACCCCTTATCCTTCGTAAGAGGACTGCAAGAGATATGTGGGATATTTTAGAACAAATGTATGGCCAAAAGAAGAAGACTGTTCGAGTGTATCAATTCTTAACTCGGAAGAATTGTGTAGTATTGAAGATGTCTACTCCTGTGTTGAAGCTGAAGAGCAAAGGCGTGTGGTTATAAGTGGAAGAAACAGGGATCACACCTCATATAATGAAAGGTCTGCTCTGGTTAGCCGTGCCTCTTTGGGAGCTGCCCGACCTCCTCGAAAATGTATGCACTGCAAGCAAACAGGTCACACCATGGAGTTTTGTTGGGACCTGTTTCTGATGCAACCAACTCTAGTGGAGGGAAAGCTTCTATCTCTGCAGAACAGATTCGTGAGCTCTGTGCATATCTGAGTCAGATTGATGTTGGTCAGGCCAAAGCGTCAGATGATGTGAGGATTAACCATGCTCTTGCCATCTCTGGAGAAAAAGGTAATTCTTGTATGGGAGAATGGATTGTTGACAGTGGTGCTACCCACTACATGACTAGCAATCCTAAGCTCTTCCATGAATATAAGCTCTCATCAGGAAAGGAACGTGTTTCTCTTGCCGATGGTTCCTTTACCTCTGTGGCAGGAAAATGGAGTCTTTCTTTGTTAAACAAATTCTTAGTGCATGGCGCCTTACATGTTCCTCATCTTCCCTTGAATCTCTTGTCTGTCAGCAAAATTACAAAAGAGCTGAATTGTGAACTCATATTTTCTACAAATCGTTGTGTTTTGCAGGACTTGGTGATAGGGAAGAGGAATGAGATTAGTTTGGTGTCTGAAGGCTTATATCGATTACCCATCCGTGTGGCCACTGCTCTTATGACAGCTGTCAACAGAACAAAGGAGAGGAGAAATGATTGTCTTCAGTTATTTTTGTATTGCCATGAACGCCTTGGACATCTTCCTTTCGGCCAATCGTGTGCTAAATGGACGGACTCCCCACTATATGCACTCCAGTTTGGACATGTCTGTTAGAATATCTTGTAATAGGGAACCGGGTCCAGATATGGACCCGGTCCCATGGGTGCGGATACCGAGGCTTGCTCGGTACCCTAGGCGGGGCTCTCTACCTCTCTCTTATAATCTCCACTTATTGTAATTTAGTTGATTAAGTGGAAATAATTTTCTCTCTCCTAGGGTTGCGGTTTTGCCCCAAGGTTAGAGCTTCTCCGTGGTTTTTCACCTCTTCCTGAGGTTTTCCACGTATATCTTGTGTTTTGTCTTCGTTTTCTTCCTCCATTGCGTGTTTCTACATGGTATCAGAGCCAGCGCGTGTGGGATTTGTTCGGTGATCGTGTGATTCCGTCGATGCTTTGTGCTTTCCCGCCGCCGGTTCTCCTTGAGCCGCCAACGCCGTCGTCTTCTTAGCGCCGCCGCCGTTGCCTGTTCCATCGCCGGCGTCATCTTGGCGCCGTTGCCTCCTGTGCCATCATCGTGGTTCTTGGGCCACAACCCTGGTCGTGTTTCCTGGTGTTGTTTTTTGTCTCTCTTTGGTGTTCCTGATGGCAGAAGAAATGACTCCCAAGATCGATGTTGCCTTTGACACAAACAACAATACCAAGAGCGAACACTTGCTGGTTCAAGTCACCTGCATTCGGCTGAATAAAGACAACTATCTCTCTTGGTCTGCTGCACTCGAAATAGGGATTACTAGTCGCAGTCGTCTTTCTCATATCACGGGAGAGAAACCTGCGCCCAGTAAAACAGATCCTCATTGGGCGACTTGGGCATTGGAAGACAGTCAAGTTAAAGTGTGGATCATTAGCTCTGTTTCTGCTGATATTCAGCCACTTATTTTGCGAAAGTCGACCGCCTATGATATGTGGACTGTGCTTGCGAGAATGTATGGCCGTAAGAAAAGAGTCCTGCGTACGTACCAGATTAAACGTAGCATCTACTCCCTTAAACAGGGTGACTTGTCTGTGGCATCCTTCTATGCAGCCCTGAAAACTAAATGGGAGGAACTAAACTATCATGTGAATGATGACTGGAATTGTGGTTCTGATCATGCCTTGTACTGAGAAAAAGAATGGATGGACCGGACCTTTATTTTTCTTGGAGGTCTGCGTGATGAATTTGAATCCATTAGGAGTCAAATTCTCAACTGTGATGAGATCCCTGGGATTGAGGAAGTGTATGCTTGGGTGGAATCTGAGGAACAACGACGTCATGTGATGCATATTGACTCCAGTCATGGGAGTTCCCCCTCAACCTTTGTTAGCCGTACTTCAGGGACTGGACAGCGTCCTGTTCGACGTTGTAGTCATTGTAACAAGTTGGGGCATTCTGTTGATTTCTGTTGGGATATTCACCCTGAAAAGCGGCTTACCTGTGGTCGTCCTCCTTCTAGTCGGCGGGGTCCTCCTGTGCCTACTTCTAGTTAGGATAGCTCCTCGAGTGTTGAAAAATCAAAGCTCTCCTCTGATCAAATCAAGGAATTGCAAGCTTACATCAGCCGGCTATCTATGGCCTCTACTACTCCGGAGGAAGCATCCACGTTTGAGGGAGCTAAGTTAGCCCAAGCTCTTGTTGCCACAAGCGATCAAGGTAATTCCTCTCTTGGTGATTGGATTGTTGACAGCGGAGCTACGCATCATATGACAGGGGACCCTAAGATGTTTCAAGAATACAAATTGTCTTCCGGGCAGCAACGCGTGTCTATGGCTGATGGGTCTTCTATTTCTGTGGCTGGAAAAGGGAGTTTGTCCTTGTTGAATAAATATTGTCTTCATAATGCTCTTCATGTTCCCAATATTCCTGTGAATCTGTTATCTGTCAGCGGTATTACCAAAGAACTCAATTGCAATCTAATCTTCTCTGCTGATCGTTGTTTCCTGCAGGACTTGGTGACATGGAAGAAGATTGGGATTGGTTCGGTTATTGATGGACTCTACAGACTGCCCATGCAGGTTGCTTCTGCTCTCATTTCAACCACTAGTGGACAGTTGTCAGGCGTGGAGGACAGATCTACTATCATACGATGGCACGAGCGGCTTGGACATCTCCCATTCCGGTTGATTAAGAAGTTGTTTCCTAGGTTTTTTACTTCTGTTTCCATGGACTCCTTCACCTGTGAAGTGTGTCAGTTGGCTAAACATGTTAGGGCTTCGTACCCTATTTCTTTCAATAAAACCACCCGTCCGTTTGCTTTGGTTCACTCTGATGTTTGGGGTCCTTCGGGAGTACCCACTTGTCGTGGTTTCCATTACTTTATGACTCTTATTGATGACTACTCCCATTATACGTTCGTGTACCTGTTGAAAGAACGTAGTGAAGTTCCCGTCATTGTCAAAAATTTTGTTGCATTTGTTGAGACTCAATTTCAGACATCTGTTCAGGCTTTCCGCACTGATAATGCTCGAGAGTATGCCTCCCAATCCCTAGATGATTTCTTGAGGAGCAAGGGTATTGTTCATGAGACGTCCTGTAGTTACACACCTCCCCAAAATGGCGTGGCTGAATGGAAAAATTGCCATTTATTAGATGTCACCCGGGCTATTATGTTTCATAGACACGTTCCTAAGCGCTACTGGGGTGATGCTCTTCTCACTAGTGCTCACCTAATTAATCATATGCCTACTCGTGTGTTGAATGGTCGTTCCCCTTATTCTGTGCTTATGCCCACTCATAATCCTTGGCCTCTTACTCCTCGGGCGTTTGGGTGTATTTGTTTTGTCCATGACCACAGTCCAACCCTCAAGAAGCTTGACCCTCGGTCTATCAAAGCTGTCTTCTTGGGGTATTCCTCAACTCAGAAGGGATACAAATGTATTGATCCTACCACCTCCAAAATTTATGTCTCCCGGGATGTTTCCTTTCATGAACATGAGGCGTACTTTCCTGTGAATCCTCTTCAGGGGGAGTGTATAGGAAACAGTGTGGAAGAGTATTCTTCAAACCAGCTGATTCAGTTTATGGATTTCTTGGACTACAAGGTTAGTCACAGTGTGGCAGACACAGTCAGAGATGATAGAGACAGTCATGTGGAAGGGGGCCCTGAAGATGAACAGCCCACTGCCCGTGGTCATTTGTTTGGACAGGTGTACACCAGGAAGAAGAAAGATGTGCTTGAAGATGTTGATGTAACCAATCCCAATCCTGTGAGTTCCCCGAATGAACCAAGTCCACTAAATGAAGATCTTCCCATAGCCTTGCGCAAGGCCAGGTCATGTACTTCTCACCCCATTCAGAGATTTGTTTCATATGCGAAACTCAGCAAGGATTACAAATGCTTTATTACTTCCTTGTCTATGTATGTGATTCCCAGGTGTGTGGAAGATGCTAAAGAGGATCCTAAATGGCTACAGGCCATGACAGATGAGATGGATGCCTTGGCAAAGAACAACACTTGGGAAGTGGTTGATATTCCCAAGGGGACTCACTTAGTTGGTTCCAAGTGGGTGTTTAATGTGAAGTACAAACCTGATGATACTATGGAACGGTATAAGGTTCGCCTAGTGGCAAAGGGGTTCAGCCAAAAATATGGAATTGATTATCTTGAAACCTTTGCTCATGTTGCTAAACTGAAGATAGTGAGGGTCATCTTAGCACTAGCAGTGCAAAAGAAGTGGAGCATGGACCAGCTTGATGTCAAGAATGCATTCCTGAACGGCCATCTAGAGGAAGAGGTCTATATGAGCATGCCTCCTGGGTATGCCCAAAGCGGAAAATGTTGTCATCTCAAGAAAGCCTTGTATGGACTAAAGCAATCTCCTAGAGCATGGTTTGAAAGACTAAGGGTAGTAATGAAGACTAATAGATACAAACAGGGAAACGGTGATCACACCCTATTCATTAAGTAGAGAAATGGTCTGGTGAGCCTTCTTCTTGTATATGTTGATGATATGATTGTCACAGGTGACGACGAAGAAGAGAAAAGGAAGATGAAAGAGAGATTAGTTGCTGAATTTGATCTTAAAGATCTGGAAAAATTAAGGTACTTTCTGGGAATAGAGATTGCTCGATCAGAGACAGGACTTGTTATGAGCCAAAGGAAGTACACTCTGCATCTTCTAAAGGAGATAGGTAAACTGGGATGCAGGCCATTTCTAACTCCAATGGAGTCTGGTACAAAGATAAGTATCAAAACTGGTAACATCCTGAATGAGGAAGGAAAAGGACGATATCAGAGGCTGGTTGGTAAGCTTATTTATCTTACTCTTACTCGCCCTGATATTACTTATGCTGTAAATGTGTTGAGTCAGTTTATGCATGCTCCTACTGATTGTCACTGGAAGAGTGCAGAAAGAGTGTTGGGGTACCTAAAGAATGACCCAGGAAAAGGATTACTGTATACTCAGTAGGACCAACTGAATATTGAAGGATACTCTGACGCCGATTGGGCAGGGTGCACAGATACTAGAAGGTCTACCACAGGGTACTGTACCTTTCTGAGGGGGTAACCTGGTGGTATGGATGAGTAAAAGGCAGGAAGTCTGTTCTAGATCCAATGCTGAGGCTGAGTACAAGGCAGTTGCTATGGGGGTTACAGAAATGTTATGGCTAAAGATTCTTCTAGCAGATATTGGGGTTGAAATGGAAGAGAAGATGAAGATGTATTGTGACAACAAGTCTGCGATTAACCTAGCTAATAATCCGGTCCTTCATGACAGAACCAAACATGTGGAGATAGATCGCCATTTCATACGGGAACGCATAGATTCAAAGGAATTGATCCTGCCTTATATGAAGTCTAAAGATCAAGTTGCAGATGTTTTGACTAAAGCCTTATGTACATCTCAATTTGAAAAGAATGTTAGCAAGCTTGGCATGTTCGACATGTATGCCAAGCTTGAGGGGGAGTGTTAGAATATCTTGTAATAGGGAACCGGGTCCGGATATGGACCCAGTCCCATGGGCGCGGATACCGAGGCTGGCTCGGTACCCTAGGCAGGGCTCTCTACCTCTCTCTCTCTTATAATCTCCACTTATTGTAATTCAGTTGATTAAGTGGAAATAATTTTCTCTCCCCTAGGGTTGCGGTTTTGCCCCTAGGTTAGAGCTTCTCTGTGGTTTTTCACCTCTTCCTGAGGTTTTCTACGTATATCTTGTGTTTTGTCTTCTTTTTCTTCCTCCATTGCGTGTTTCTACAATGTCTATGATATCTTGTGATGTACGTCAATTTGCTAAACATGTTAGGGCTTCATACCTATTTCTACCAGTCGTGTCATTGAAGTTTTCTCTCTTTGATTCATTCTGATGTGTGGGAGCCTTCGGGAATTTATACCCGTCAAGGTTTTCAATACTTTATAACCTTTATAGATGATTTCTCTAGGAGTACCTTTGTTTACTTGTTAAAAGACCGTAGTGAAGCGCCTCATGTCATATAGACCTTCATTCTTCTTGTGGAGACCCAATATGGTGGATCTGTTAGGACCTTCCGGTCTGATAATGCTTGTGAGTATGTGTGTCAATCTGTTGAAGATTTCTTTCGAAAAAAGTGGATTGTTCATGACACATCCTGCATTTATACCCCTCCACAAAATGGGGCAGCTGAGAAGAAAAAAATCGTCAGTTACTCAATGTCACCAGGGCTCTCTTGTTTCAAAGGAATCTTCCAAAACAATATTGGGGTGATGCTGTTCTCACTAGTGCATATCTAATCAATCGTATGCCTAGTCGTGTGCTAAATGGACAGACTCCCCACTCTATGCTTCCAGGGAGTCGTCAACCCTTTCTCCTCCCACCTCGTGTCTTTGGATGTGTTTGCTTTATTCATGATCACAGTCCTCATGTGAAAAAACTTGATCCAAGGTCTATTAAGGTTGTTTTTGTTGGGTACTCTCCTACTCAAAAGGGGTATAAGTGCCTTAATCCTACCACTGGTCGAGTTTATGTTACCAAGGATGTCACCTTCTTGGAACATGTCTCTTACTTTTGTGAGAATCCTTTTTAGGGGGAGAAGTCTATATCAATGGAAGAGCATTCTCAAAGTCAAGAGATTCAATTCACAGATTTTTTGGATTATAAGCGGGAAGAAAATCATACTGTTGCAGATGTGCCTGAGCATGAGAGGGATGAAGGGTGCTCTATTGGGATTGAGGAGGAACGAAATCACTTGTTTGGGTAGGTTTACTCTAGGCGAAAAATACGTACTGAGGAGGTGACTAGTGGTGAGAATTATACCCCCAATCCCAATGCTATTCATTCCCTGGATGACCTAAGTCGTGCTCGGGAGATTCAGACTGAAGTTGCAAATGAAGAGCTTCCCATTGCCCTGAGAAAGGGTGTCAGGTCATGTACTCGACACCCGATTGACAACTTCGTATGATATTCTAGACTGAGCAAGGATTACAAATGCTTTGTATCTTCTCTTTCTTTGGTTGTGATTTCCAGGACTGTTACAGAAGCTTAGAGTGATCCCAAGTGAACTCATGCTATGAAAGAAGAGATGGAGGCCTTGAACAGAAACCAGACGTGGGAAGTGGTAGAGATCCCTGAAGCGGTTCATCTGGTTGGATCTAAGTAAGTCTACACCATTAAGTACAAACCATATGAGAATGCTGAGAGGTACAAAGCTCGCTTTGTTGCCAAGGGGTTCAGTTAGAAGTATGAGATTGACTACTTGGAGACCTTCGCTCTCGTTGCAAAGATGAAGACTGTTAGAGTTATCATTTCTCTAGCAGTATTGAAGGAGTGGAAGATGTACCAACTTGACGTTAAGAATGTCCTTCTCAATAGTGACCTTGAAGAGGAGGTGTACATGTGTCTGGAAAAATGCTGTAAACTGAAGAAAGCTCTATATGGGCTCAAGCAATCGCCCCGAGCATGGTTTGAACATCTTAGATTTGTGATGAAACAACATGGCTACGATCAAGAAAATGGAGATCATACTCTGTAAAAAAAGAGGGTAAGGTTACTCTTTTGTTAGTCTATGTTGATGATATGATTGTTACAGGTGATGATGAAGAATAGATAACACGATTAAAGGGTTTATTGGCTGCCGAATTTGATCTCAAGGACCTTGGCAAACTAAGATATTTTCTGGGTATCGAGATTGGTAGGTCAGGTACAACCCTTGTGCTGATTCAGAGGAAATATACCTTGGATTTACTAAAAGAGACAGGAAAACTAGGGTATAGACCGGCTTCTACTCCTCTAGATGCTGAGCACAAACTCAGTATTAAGGATGGAGAACCTTTTTGTGAAGAAGCTAAGGGGAGGTATCAACGTCTGGTTGAAAGATTGATCTATCTCATTCTGACTAGACCTGATATCACATTTGCTGTTAATGTGATGAGTCAATTCATGCATGCACCTACAGATGCTCACTTGAAGGCTGTCGACAAAACATTGTGCTACCTGAAGAGGAATCCTGGCAAAGGGCTTCTATATGTGAAACAAGGGTCTATCGAGAATCTGAGATTGAAGGGTATTCTGATGCAGACTGGGCAGGCTATGTTGATACTAAAAAAATCCACCTTAGGGTATTGCGTCTACTTGGAAAGAATCTAGTTGTTTGCAGAAGCAAGAGACAAGATGTTTGTTCTCGCTCAAGTGCAGAGGCTAAATATAGGGCTATTGCTATGAGAGTGTTAGAACTATTGTGGCTGAAAGTATTGTTGACTGATACTGGAATGAAGACTGAAGGACCTATGAAAATGTACTGTGATAACAAGTCCGCAATCAATCTGACCAACAACCTGTGTGACCGAACAAAACATATCGAGATTGACCGCCACTTCATTTGGGAGAGGATTGATGTCAGAGAGTTAGTTCTACCATATATGAAGTCTGAAGACCAAACTACACTAAAGTCTTACCTTTGACTTAGTTTGAGAGAAATGTATCCAAGTTGGGCATGTTTGATATGTATGCCCACCTTGAGTGGACTGGGAATAGAATTTGATATTTTTTGCACAGCCTTGGAAGACTTACCTGTTCTCCCATCTTTTGAAGATCTAAAGGCCAAGCTTTTTCAACATGAAGCTAGTCGAGTTCAACGACATAATCTGGTTCCTTCCAACAGCCACAATGTACTGATCACAGGAACTCACGCACTGCAAGGAAATCGCACTCGTTCTTGGACTCCTCAAGCAGGCATGGGAAGAGGGATTCTCCCAACACCGCCAAGCATGAATACTACCTCTGCCACATCTAGAAGAATTCCGACATGCTTCTATTGCAACAAGAAGGGGCATGTAAAATCAGAATGTTGGCACAATCCTCAGAACAAGAATAGTCAGGTCAAGCGCGAGAACAGGACAGCAGCGGGGTCAACTCCATCCTCATCTGGATCAAATCCAACTTCAAAGGTTTCAGCAGACGTGCAACAACTTCTAATGACAACCTTATCCAAACTTAACTTGAAGCAAAATGAGCAAAGAGAGTGGTATGTGAATTCTGGAGCAGCAGCCCACGTTACTGGTGACACAGGTAATCTCTCTAGTGTTTCCCCTTATTTAGATCAAGGCTCAGTAGTCACGGGAGATGGTTCCCATCACACAATATCGCACATTGGAAATGCACAAATATCCATGGGTTCTTCTTCCATTCCATTAAAGAATGTCCTTGTTGTTCCAAGTGTCAAGAAAAATATTATCTCAGTGTCCAAACTTATTGATGATACTCACTCCTCTGTTGAATTCACACCATCTTCTGTTTATGTCAAAGATGCTCAAACCAAGAACACATTCGCTGAGGGCACTCGCAAAGGAGATATGTATGTCCTTGAAGAAGCTCCAAAGCTGTCCAAACCTCACCCTCCAGATTCATGTTCTTCAAGTCATAATGAAGTCAATGTCGCAGAGTATAATAAGCCATCCATTTGGCATGGTCGGTTAGCTCATTGTAGTCAGTCTTTTGTTCAAAGTCTTGTTGCAGACGGGCTCTTAGATAAGTCCAGTCTGAGTTCAGTCAGTGAGTCCAGCATGTGCTCGAGTTGTCATCTTTGTAAGAGCCATGCCCTTCATTTTCAGTCAATTAATAAAAGAGCTTCAAAGATTTTTGACACCATATATTCTGATGTTTGGGGGCCTGCTCCAATTCCCTCTTCTTCTGGGAGTAGGTACTATGTCATTTTTATAGATTCATATTCCCGACATACTTGGATACACTTCATGAAACACAAATCTGAAGTTTTCCGTTTGTTTACTCAATTCCATGCCTTGGTTCGAAATAAATACTCTAGTAATATTGTGCATTTTCAATGTGATGGTGGTGGTGAATTTATTTCTAATGAATTTACTGAGTATATACTAGATAATGGGATCACTAGATAGATTTCATGCCCACATACTCCTCAGCAAAATGGAATTGCTGAACGGAAACATAGACATATTGTTGAAAGCGCGCTCAGCATGATGCATGACTCAGACTTACCCATGACATTGTGGACTGAGGCTTTTCATACGGCTGTCCATGTTATAAATCGACTGCCATTGGCTTTGCTTGATGGCAAATCCCCATATTTTTTATTACATCAAGAGCAGCCACGCTATGAGGAATTGCGTGTTTTTGGATGTGTTTGCTATGTGCATGTTGATGTTTCCTTGCGTAACAAGTTTCAAGATCGTGTTATTTTGTGCAGATTTATAGGGTATGCAGAAAACTACAAGGGTTATAGATGTTACAACCCTAAAACTGGGCGTGTTCATATTTCACGGCATGTTGTTTTTTATGAAAACAGGTTACAAGATCCCAAGGCTACTTGCATGACACTCAAGGATAAAAATGAGGTTTATGATACTTGGCTGCATGCTGAAATCCTAAGACAAGGGGCTGACCGTTTGATTGAGCACAAGGAGCAAGATGTTAATGAGCCTGAGACACTTGTGAGCGATTCCTTGGACAGCATGCCCTCATCCTCACAACCCCATGATTCACCTATACATAGTCGGTTCTCAAGCCTTGTGTACTCTAGGCGATCAGCTCCTACTGCAGCCCCACGTCAGTCCCAACGTGTGCGACATCACATTGATCGGTGGGTAAGTTATAACAACTTTTCTTTAGATTTTCAGTTGTTTATGACAAAAGTCAGGAAGAAGGTCGAACCAAAATCCTATCACCATGCAAGTAAGGAAAAATGTTGGGTTGAAGCTATGAATGAGGAAATGGCAGCCTTGCATGAGTGTCAGACTTGGGAGATTGTCCCTCGTCCAACTGATAAGAATGTTGTGGGCTCCAAATGGGTCTGCAAACTGAAATATAAGCCAGATGGTAGCATTGATCGACATAAAGCACATCTTGTAGCGCGCGGTTTCACACAGCAATATAAGGAAGATTATGATGAAACATTCAATCCGGTTATCAAGATGGGCACAATACGTGTGATTATTTCTCTTGCAGTCTCATATGGGTGGCCTCTTTATTAGTTAAATGTCAAAAATGCTTTTCTTCATGGGATTCTTAAGAGGTATACATGGAGCAACCTCCCGGCTACAATACTCATGATCCTCAAAAATGGGTTTGTAAGTTACACAAGTCTTTATATGGGCTGAAGCAAGCTTCTAAATCATGGTTCGATCGGTTTTCTCATCATATACAACAAGTTGGTCTTCTACGAAGCTCTCTAGATCATTCCTTGTTTATGTATCATACCGAAGAAGCTACTACTTGGTTACTTATCTATGTAGATGATATTGTTATAACTGAGAATTCTTCTTCTCATATATCTTATGTTAAGGATCTGTTGCAGCAAGAATTCAAGATGAAAGATCTCGGTGAACTTCGGTACTTCTTGGGTGTTGAACTTGACAGAGCAAATGATCGATTGACTCTTACGCAGCATAAGTATACTCTTGATATTTTGGACAGAGCAGGTATGATTAATTGCAAACCCATAACTACTCCTAGTGTTCTAAACACTAAATTGGCTGCCTCTGATGGAACCGCTGCCTATTCAAATCCTACCTTCTATCGCAGCATTGTTGGTATGTTACAATACCTTACCTTTACCCGCCCAGACATAGTCTATGCTGTAAATCAGATCTCTCAATTTATGCATGCACCCACAGAAGGACATATGGATGCCGCTAAGCGGATCTTACGGTATCTCAAAGCTACTCTTGGGGATGGATTGATCTATACAAAGTGTCCCAATGTTTCTCTTGGACATAGCATATATACTTATACTGATGCAGACTGGGCAGGAGATCCTGATGACCGACGCTCAGTTTCAGGTTTCTGCCTTTTTCTTGATTCTAATATCATTTGTTGGAGCAGTAAAAAGCAGCGTGCAGTTGCACGATCTAGCACTGAGGCAGAGTATAGAGCAATGGCTGCAAGGACAGCTGAGGCATCATGGTTACGACATTTGCTTGGAGAGCTTCATCTACCTATTGTTCAGTCCTCATTGCTATGCGACAATCAAAGCGCCGTCAAAATTGTCTTCAACCCCGTTTTGCATAATCGTACCAAGCACATTGAGATTGATCAACACTTCATTCGTCAGAAGGTTGAAGAAGCCGAGATCTTGCCTACTTATATATCCACCAGTGAACAGATAGCGGATCTTTTTACCAAAGGTCTTACAGGGCAGCATTTTTGGGATTTGAAAAACAAGTTGTGCATGATCAAATCTCATGCACAACTTGAGGGGGGCTGTTAAGTCTGTACGTATAAGTGTAAGAGGATCAGGTCTGTTCAGACCCGATCCACTTTGTTTTTATGTTTTCACACCTAAGTGGTGGCATCTCTTGTAATTACTTCATGTTTTATTCCTCTTTTTTGTTATAACCTAATTAGGTTTATGTTTTAATAATAGAGATCAAACATCGTGTGGCTGTATTGGCCGACGGTTCTCTTCCCTTCATTGCTTTCTTCTATTCTCTATTCTCCATCCTCCTTATTTTCAGACGGAGAGACGTGATTCGGTGGCGTTTTAGTGAAGATTCTCACAGGGGGTACGGCCGTACACACATGCGGCCATATATATATATATATATCAAAAAATTTCAAACAGAATAACATATTCACACATATATATATATATCAAAAAATTACAAACAGAATAGCATATTCATAAATCATGATCCAAAACACAGTGTGGAAGTAATTAACATGCAAATATTCCAGCTTTCTTGATAAACAAGTCACAACTCAAGCCATGGTTAAAGAGGAAATGTTAAACAGGTAAACAGAACATGCTAAACAAGTCAAACTGTAAAACAGTAAAAGTCAGTGCAGGCTGCAGCCAAAAATTACTGATTTAATCATTTTAATGATAAAAAAAACATAACAGTCAGGACAGAAACATAGCATTATAACCTATAATGCTATTTTTCTGTTCTAAGTGTATTTATAGCAGGCTTAGCAGCACTCATAAGCCTTGAGTGGCTGTCTGGCAGAGTCTTGATGACCGAAACCAAGAAAACAGAAACATAAAACAAATAAAAACAGTCCATAGAACATTCACTTATTCAGAAGACAGACCAAATTAAGATGCATCGTTAAAAATTTCAAACGAACAACAAGAAACAAAAAAACCTAAAAACGAAATCAAAACGACATACAATAGATTAATAAAACAAAGAAAGGGACTGTAAGATGGGATTTGAAGAACCAGAGAAAGCAACCAGAAAAACAACCGAACGTATGGTTGTAATCGCCGCCGGAGGAACAAGTTGCCGCCGACCGTCGAAAACACAAGCGTCAGTCGAGAGGATTCACAAAAAATAAGCAAAATACCGTCACCGGTCACCACCATTCGTCCACTGTAGTTGCCGGTCGCCAAAGAGATTGCAGCAGTCAGTGAGAAATGCGTCGAAGGAGGAAGAAGACGTATTTGAGGTTTAGGGTTTTCAACCATTTTAGCGTTAGATGATGTTAAAACGTTAAAAACTTAAAAGCATCAAAATAAAAAATGGACAACTATGGACTCGGTCAAAGTTGACCGAGTCTGAAATTGGACGAAATTGAACCCGGGTACGTTGACCGTACCAGATACCACGTTGACCGCACTAGAGGCGCACCCACAGGCATACCGGTACCGTACCCGTACCGTGCGGGTACTCCTCCTTAAGAGGAGTACCCGTGTGACATAGCTTACCCTAAATGCTGCCCTAAGTTGAGTTGCTTCCCAACGATTTGCTGCCCATGTCCCTTGGCTTCTTAGCCCCTTTGACGTGAATGTCATGTGCTGCACATGATCGTTATCTGCTCTGTCATTCCTCCTTGAATTGGCCATACTGGCATCCCATCTTTTGATACCACCCATGGTTGAAAGCTTCTTCAAGGCAAGAGACCAGTGCACCAGTAGACACTGAACAGGGAATTGTCGAAATTAGGTAAAGCTGGGGATGGAGTCCTTGCACGTATGATCCCTTAATTGCAGACGAGAATCTCCATTAACCCTTGCAAATATGGTCAAACTAAACTTTGGTCCGTGGTGTGCAAGAACTGGCTTCTGGTTGAAGGCCCTTATAAATCTATCCATTCTCATATAGTTGAGTGTAAGGAGGTCTAGGACATGCTCTCCTAACCCATACTCCCAGTCTTTCAAGGCCTCCTCCCCATATCTCACGCGCCCATTTGAACAAGTCTTTTCCCCAAATTCTGTTGCATGATCATTCGACTGCAGCTCCTCAGCAACCTTTCCATTTTACCAACTGCTTCGAGCATGCCGAATACCCAAATCAGTGAGTCAGCCTATCGTAACATCTTAAGATATTGACATACTACCACAATAATATCAAATGCATTCTTCATACTAGAACCTATGAGACTTATAGAAAGAAGAGATGTGTAACCAATGGATAATATCAGAACCATCTCTTATCATTCACCCCTTCTAATCGTGAAGATGCCTTCCCTTGACTCTTGTTAAAGTTTTCTAGAGTCAATTTGAGTCTTTTGGAATATTAGAAAGTGGACAAAGGGACTACTTACTGTTTTCTTATATTTTAGTGGACTGATTGTAAATATGTAGTCAACACCCTAATCTCTTTTAATCTAAGATTAGGGTTATGTGATCAATAACAGAAACTTCTCCCTCTCTTTGATTACAACATGGTATCAGAGCCACCACCGGCGGCGACAGCCAAGTAAGTTTTCCGGCGAACTCCTTCTCCGGCGACTTCTTCCTCTGGCGACTTCTTTCTCTTTCCTCTTCTCATCGCCATCTTTATTTCTTCTTACCCACCAACAGAGAGGCGGTAAAGAAATAAAGTTTGGTGTGCTGCGTAGAGAAGGACTGATCACGCCTATGTGGAAGGCGTGATCAGATCCTTAAGTGGATCTAGTGGCTGTTGTCTAGTATGAGGAACAGCAGATCGTATGGAGATTTTTTTTATGATGTGTAAAACGTGATGATCGTGAAGTCCTTTTGTTTTTAAAAAAAATAAAAAATAAAAAAGGGAAACGTGGACTGTGTTCTGCCGACAGTGCAGGAGGAGACTGATAATAGCAGATCAGATTTGTTTTTTTTCTAAAGGAGTAAACAATCGGCAGAAGGCAGCAGAAATCAGCAGCAATGTCAATCATCTGAAGGTGTAAGCAGTCGGCTGAAAGCATCAGATTTATTTCTGAAACTGGAAATCCATTGCAGTCGACTAAAATTCTGTAACCTATCTTTTACTCTCTGTTATGCTTTTCAGACGTGGGCAGTTTCTGCGATTACACTTTTTTTTTTGTTACCTAGCATGTGATATTTGTATGATTCTTTGAAGATAATAGAGATATATTTCTCTGTGGTGTTTGACTGTTGCATCCTTACTAATGTCTCAGTTTTTTTTTGCTTCCTACTATGGCTGATGGTAGTAGATCAGAAAGTTCTAATGAATACAAAATGGCTGGTAACTCCTTTTCGTATGGAACCACAATCAAACTTGATTGTTCTAATTATGAAATCTGGTCGAGGATATTTATGATGTCTATGGCTGGTTATAGAAAGAAGCATATTATTGAAAAAGATGAACCTCTTGAGAAAAAAGGAAATATGCTGCGTGGGAGGAAGATAATGACACTGTAATGACATGGATTATGAACAGTATAGAGTCTCGCATAGCTCCAACAATTGCATACTACACCAAAGCTAAAGATATGTGGTCTTTCTTGAAGAAGACGTATTCTCATGCCACTAATGTTATTAAAATTTTACAATTGGAAAAACTGAAGAAGAGCTTTGTAACATATGGCAAAGAGATCAAGATCTGTCACAATATTTTGCTACATTGACTACTGCATATGAAAGGCTAAAAGCTCTTCGCCCACCTTGCAAGCACTGCTATGTATCTAAGTCTCAAATTCTCACAGGCAGTGATCTTCCAGACCTAGCAGATACTTATAATAGGCTGAGTCGTCTTGCAGCCACTCTTACTCAGCCTACGCATGACACACCAGTCTCTGCACTTGTGATGTCAGGAGGACGTGGCCATAGTTTTTTTATTGGAACTAGGGGGCGTGGTGCAGGACGCGGCGAATTTCAGTGCTCCTATTGTGGTAAACTAGGACATTTAGAGGACCGATGTTGGGACAAGCATCCCCATCTACGTTTTGCTGGTCCACCAGGACGTGGTGGAGGGAGGAGAAATGCAGGAAAAGGGTTTTCTTCATCTAATGCAACTTCCTCACAGGCTACAGCTTCTCTGGTTGAGTCTCCTACCTGTTTTTCCCAACCTTCATCATGCTCTCAACTTGAGCAAGGAGGAATATGATATGGTTATAGCTCAGAGGTCTACCCCCGCCTCGACCAGCACTGCTGCAATAGATTCAGCTTTCTTTGTTGGTGCCCCTACCAGTGACCCAGGTATGATATGGATAATTGACTCGGGAGGATCCAGGCATTGTTGTAATCAACCACAGATGTTTTTATCATTTACCAAGTTCACTACACCATAGCATGCCAGATTGACTGATGGCAAGTTGTCCCCTATTCTGGGCAATGGTGATATCTACCTCACACTTTTGGGCACCATTACACATATACTATATGCTCCTCGCTTTTCTGTTAACCTGTCATTTGTTAAGCAATTGGCTAGAGATTTACAATGTAGAGTTATTTTTTTTATCCTCATTCATGTTCTTTTCAAGACTTATAAACTGGGAAGATGATTGGTGGCGGCCATGAACACGAGGGGCTCTATTTCCTTTTTGTCCATGTAGATGTTGTTGCATCCTCTTTCACATCGAAGTCTTCTCCTTTGCAGTGGCATCTCAGACTGGGTCATCCCTCTGTGTCCAAGCTTCGTCACATTTTGCCAGATATTTCTGCATCAAAGTCTTTTTTATGTGATGCATGCAAGTTAGGCAAGCATACACATAGTAGTTTCCCTTCGAATCAGAGTCCATCGAGTCAAAGTCCATTTGATCTTCTCCATGTTGATGTTTGGGGTCCAAGTCGAGTTTCCTTTCATTCACGTTTTTGGTATTACCTAGTTCTGGTTGATGATTTTACTAGAGTCAGTTGGGTCCTCTCAACCACTGTCAGGTGATCGTTTCCTTGATCCTCCAATAGTCTATACTCGGCGTCAAGGTCCCTCTCCAAACCACCCACCAGAATCTTCTCATGAGGTAAGTTCCAATGATAAGACTTACTCAGGAAGAAATGATGACTATTCTGCAGATGATCTATCTATTGCTATTCGCAAGGGCCAGCAACAGTGCACAAGGCATCCAATTTCTAACTCTATCTCTATGGACCATTTGAGTACAAGTTTGGTGCAGTTTGATCGAGCTATGACTAGTCACACTATTCCAACCTCTCACCACCAAGCCTTATTAGATTCACGATGGAAGCCTGTTATACAGGAAGAAATTGATGCTCTTCTTTTTAGGGAGACTTGAGACTTGGTGGACCCACCGATGAATTGTGATGTTGTTGACTCCAAATGAGTATTCACCATCAAATATCATTCTGATGGGTCCGTAGAGCGATTCAAAGCTCATCTTGTTGCTAAAGGGTATACACAGACTTATGGGGTGGACTTCTTCGAGACGTTTTCGCCTGTGGCACGGTTAGGTACTATTTGCCTAATTATTTCTCTCGCAGTTCAGTAGGATTGGCCTCTTTTTCAGCTTGATGTGAAAAATGCATTTCTATATGGTGATCTCTCTGAAACAGTCTATATGCAACAACCACCTGGTTTTGAACGATAGGAGGAGTGTTCCAAAGTATAAAAACTCAAAAATGCTATCTATGGACTTAAACAAAGTCCCCATGCATGGTTCCATAAGCTAAGTGAGGTTGTCTCTAAATGTGGATTTCGAAGATCCCAGCTTGATCACTCGTTGTTTATCAAGCGAGGGACTTCTGGTATAGTGATATTGATTGTATATGTTGATGATATTGACCTCACTGGAGAAAGTACTCAAGAGATAGTTCAGACAAAAGAGTTTCTACAGAAATGCTTTGTCACAAAAGATCTTGGTCAACTTCGTTATTTACTTGGTATTGAAGTGGCTCGTAGTAGTAAAGGGTTGTGATGTCTCAAAGGAAACATGTTCTTAATCTTCTGTAGGAAATAAGGTTACTGAGAGCCAAACCTGCTACACTTCTTATGAATCATCGAATTCATATGCACGATGATGAATCAGAGACTTTTGACTCTCGTTCTTACAGATCTCTGATAGGAAAACTTTTATATTTGACCATCACTCGTCCAGACATTAGCTTTGTTGTAAATAAGCTTAATCAATTCATGGAGAAACCTCGGAAAGTTCATTGGGAGGCTGCTTTAATGGTGATAAAATACTTGAAATCAGCCCTAGGAAAGGGGTTATGGTTCAAAAAAGGAGAATGTGTAGACATAAAAGCATATAGTGATGCTGATTATGCAGGGTCAGTAAATGACAGGAGATCTACTATAGGTTTTTGCGTCTTTATTGGCGGGAATCTTATTTCTTGGAAGAGCAAGAAACAAAATGTGGTTGCTAGATCGAGTACAGAGTCTGAATATAGAGGGATGGCTCAAACGGCGGCTGAAATGTCATGGGTCAAATCAATGCTTCTAGCATTAAAAATTTCAAAGAAACTTCCAATGAAGATGTACTGTGATAACAAAGCAGCTACCTACATTGCAAATAACTTTGTCTTTCATGAGAGGACGAAACACATTGAAGTGAATTGTCATTATGTTCGAGACTTGGTACAAGGAGTCATTAGCACGATTCATGTTTCCTCTGAAGATCAAACAACTGATATGTTTACTAAGGCTCTTCCCATTAGAGATTTCTTGAGAGAATGTAACAAGTTGAGCATGATTGATATCTATGCTCCAGCTTGAGGGGGAGTGTTAAAGTTTTCTAAAGTCAATTTGAGTCATTCTAAAATATTAGAAAGTGGACAAAGGGACTACTTATTGTTTTCCTATATTTTAGTGAACTAAAATTGTAAATATGTAGTCGACACCCTAATCTCTACTAATCTGAGATTAGGGTTACGTGATCAATAACAAAAACTTCTCTCTCTCTGATTACAACAACTCCTAAAAAATATGTCATCGAATATCTGGCGCAACTGCAATATCCTTTTAGTTTTAAGGATGCATCGCTCAGATAAACAGTAACTCGTCCCTTAGATTGTTGTAAAACCCCTCACTCCCTTTCTCTTCATGTTGATGCTTCTTTGCTTGATTGGATTCATCAAGCCTTGTTTTTGATACTGATTTCAAAGATGCCATTGTTTTCTTTGTTTGGCTCTTTGTTAGTGAGTTCCTTCCCAAGGTAGGTCAACACAAGGTACCACTCAGCAGCAAAGGAGAAGCCATCGTGCTCCTTGTCGAAGGCATAGGAGTTCTCTTTCCCATTGGCACTGGCCCCGTTGATCAAGTCTTGTGGTGCTGCCTCTCTTGGGTATTGCTCCTGATCTTGATTCCTAATATAACCATCCTCCCCAACATCGAATAGGCAGAAGGCCTCTTTAACTTCAGACATTAGGTCGCTGATGCGCTGATCTACCATACCAATCTCAAGTAGTGGTGGAAGGTTTTCTTGGGTTCAACAAGGTCCAGGGAACTGCAGTCGACTTCCAACACTTCCGAGAACTACACCAAACCACCAATTTCCATAGTCCAACCTTCGAAACTCTTCAGCCAACTCCATTGGTAAGGGCTCATCTCTGTGCCAGCAGCTTGGCCATATAGTGACTCCCTCTGGAGGGCACAACCTCTGATAACGCTCTTTGCCCAAGAAGAGGAAGAATTGCCACCGCAGCCATATCCCAAAACTCGCAAGGTTGTAGATGTAGCGTCGTATTCCTTAGGCTGATTAGGGCTCCAAAATTCAGGACTAGGCATGCCATACAGCAGTAGCAAATAGCCATTAGATACTTTGTCTGATAGCTGAAGCAGCCCATAGATGATCTTCAACTGTGACACCTGGCTGATTTATGACTGAATCGGCGAACGCTCTCTCTGATACCAGTTGATAGCAACAGATACCTAAGGAACCAACCAACACAACACACCCTAAAGTCCTAAACCCTAACCCCAAGTAGGGTTCCTCCCTCCCAAAGGGTCAAAGTCACTCAAGACATGCGATAGATTCCCTCCATAAGGATTCGACCCTATTTGCAAGCAATTATTGGGTCTGTCCACCAGACCCATTCACTATCAGTATGTCTCCAGATTCAAATTCAATATAACATAACATAAAAACATGCACGCCTTAACATTCTCCCCTCAAGTTGTGCATGGTTCTGAAGCATGGACTATGTCTTTCAGAAACCAAAATTTGTTTTCGTGAATCCTTTTGTGAACAAATCAGCAACCTGATTATTTGAATGAAAAAAAAAATGAGGTTCAATCTCCTTATCTGTAATCTTTTGTCTGATATACTACTGATCAATCTCAATATATTTATTTTTACTATGAGAAATGCAAATCAGTGAAATTTGAACTGCATCCGACAATTGCATCACATAAAAGAAAATACATAGGGCATTTACAAAATGACAAAACAAGATTTGATATGGATATGGTATGTGTCCAGATTCAATTCAATGTACCAACATAACATATAAACATGCATGCCTTAACATTCTCCCTCAAGTTGTGCATGGTTTTGAACCATGGACTATGTCCTTCGGAAACCAAAACCTGTTTTCGTGAATCCCTTTGTGAACAAATCAGCAACCTGATTATTTGAATGAAAAAAATGAGGTTCAGTCTCCTTAACTGTAATCTTTCGTCTGATATAATGTCGATCAATTTCAATATATTTAGTTTTACTATGGAGGAATCCAAATGAGTGAAATTTGAATTGCATCCAACACTTGCATGATTGCATCACATAAAAGAAAATACATGGGACATTTACAAAATGACAAAACAACATTTGATATGGATTGATGTGTCCAGATTCAAATTCAATATAATAACATAACATATAAACATGCATGGCTTAATGTTCTCCCTCAAGCTGTGCATGGTTCTGAACCATGGACTATGTCCTTCAGAAACCAAAACCTGTTTTTGTGGATCCCTTTGCAAACAAATCAGCAACCTGATTATTTGAATGAAAAAAAATGAGGTTCAATCTCCTTATCTGTAATCTTTAATTCTGATCAATCTCAATATATTTAGTTTTACTATGAGGAATCCAAATGAGTGAAATTTGAATTGCATCAGATAATTGCATCACATAAAAGAAAATATATGGAAATTGGTTCCTGCAACTCAAGCAATAAATGTCTAAGTCAAGTCACTTCTACTGTGGCAGCAGACATGGATCAACATTTATGCTTTTGTACGAAATCCAAAAAGTGTTTTTTTTTTTTTTGTTATCAATTGGTCCAAGAAATGAGGTTAGGACCAATGAGAACACAATATCCTGATAATTATGATTTATGTCCAAATTTTTTTGTTTATCTTTTAACCATCCACACCATGGACAAATACTCTATTAGCAGAGCACATGAAAAAGTGATGAAGTACCTCAGCTGATAACCATTTACTTCCCTCTACTTCATAATAGTCACTCTGGTCATCAATCACTGTTGTACGTAGAGCAGAATTCCTGTCATAATCGACAAGCCTTTTCCTGAAAGCTTCTGCTGCTGCTTCTGCTTCAGAAAGAGGAACTGCAGTTTGATCCAGACCAGCATAGGTGCTCCCTTCTCGAAGAACAAGTGCAGCACAAAAACTGCATGGTCCTTCACCTTCTTGCTCACATACAATCTTGCCACAAGACAAACAGTTGCTAACAAGCTTGTGTCTACGAGCTTGACATGAGCATGGCTTTCCTCGTTGAAATACAATAGACCCCTTAGCAGCATCTGCAAGTGAAACCAATTTACCGGATTTCTTCTTTTTGGAAACATTAATTGCATTCCTCTGGATGCTTTGAGCATCTGTTGGCTTGGGATCACTTATTCCTTCCTGTTTACTGATATTAACTTCATCTTTGGGTTTTCTGGTCTGCTTTCTCACTCCAATAGTCAGACCTTCATCAGCAGGAGGCTTGATATAGGTCTGCAGGTTAGGCTTCAAGATATGACCGGTCTCAGTGCTGGAATTCACACAACCTCTTCTTTGCATGTACTCCTCTACTAAAGGTTGAACTATCTCTTGACCAACAATATTCTGCAGAATTAAACAGGAGAAAGGTAGCTGTTTAAAATAAACGAAAGGACTCGTGCCTCTTCCACGCCCCACTTTGCATAAAAATTGCAATGCATTGGTGTTCCTTCAGCTAGAGAGTTTATCTAACTGAAATGTTGTTCAACCGAAAGACTAAACCCAATCCACCATAGAATGTAAATGCACAAGCTGGTTAATACTTAATATCTTTAAGGTTTTGAAATCTTCACTGTGATGATCCTTGTCAATAGTCAACACATTGATAACAACATTTGACGGACATTAATAATTAAAAGGAACCAAGTTCAAGGAATTACCCAACATCACCTGTAACATGAGTTGTCACGGAAGAATTATCGTAACGCATGCCTAGAGCATCTTGTTTTAAATTCATTCCTGATATTGTAACTAAGATAAACTCTTCGCATCACTAATAATCTTTGTTACTTATGGCTTTTCTGAATTTAATGAAAATTTAGTACTACGAGATTTCTCTCTATTTTTAGTATTGTACCAATAATTTGTGCTAATATGCCCATCCTTTTAGGTAAAAAAACTTGTTGGAATAACCCTTGAACTTTGATTTCCTACCATCACACCGTCAATCTGCTCATCTATTCCTCCCTTGTCCTCTTATCTCTCCAAAAAGTTTCCTCACATTCTCCAAAAAGTTTCCTCACATCCATGCCAATGAAACATACTAGTAGCAAGGACTCTATGCATAACAAGTTGCACACTAGCATGTTTGGTAATATCCCTCAAGGGCATATCATATTGTAAGAACTTTGTGCACAAATCTTCAAAAGCAAGCAAAGCAAGAAAGCACAATAGGAAAATCGCAAGAACACAACTTTCAAGTTCCAAGCCACTCACATTTGTTGCATTTGAAACTTGTCCGACACTTCACAAGCCCCAATTGTCAATTGATCAGTTATGCCTCTTACTTTACATAAATTTCAAGAATAAATATGAAACCATTCCTTTGAAGCTGAAATCATTATCACAAATATCGCGTCTTTTTGGAAAAAGAGCCAATATTTATGTTACAAATGATTAAAACAAAAAAAATGGAAAACGACCCTTTTTAAAAAAAATGAAAAATAAATTTAATGTCTTTCTTCACATTTTTATCAAGCTTCCTTATGCTATTTTATGTTACTTTTGCTTTAAAGTATAAAAGTTAAGCTAAATTATTTATCTTCATTTCTATCATTACTAAAACATTATTTTTATGATTTCATCTTAATTTTTTTATGTTTATTTATTAGTTTTTCATTTATTTTATTTTTACTTAATCTTTAGGATTTTCTCTTTCTCAAAAAATTGCAAGATTTTCCCAGGCAAAGAACTTTGCCAAATAATAGCTGAGACAAACCTCGACATTTAAAACTTGAACACCACATAGTGTCAATGGCTGAAATTCACATTTGAGATACAAAATTCTAGTCTGCAATATCCAAGAGTAAGCCTGAACGCATTTATTTTATAAATCTATTACTGAACAGTCATTTGGAATTGCTCCCAACACCTCTCGAGACAAAAAAAAAAGAAAAAAAAAGTTAACGTAAACTGCTAAACTTTGACCTCTTTTCATTCAAGATGTAGCTCAAGATTTTGGATGAATCTGGTAAAAGCAACCTTCGTGTCAACCATTACCTCTTGCAGAGAAAATTTTTATGGGGCTGGAATTGATCCATACAAAACGTCCAAGGAAATCTTGACTTATGAATAAAGAGAAATCTGCCTTTACAACTCAAGAAATTGGAATTATGGAGTTTTATTACCGTAAGTTCGCCTAAGAAATTGGAAAACCTCTCATTGAGAAACGAAGAGTCCACGGCTAAAGATTTGAAGCTAGTAAGAAGAAAGGAAGTTGCAGGAACAAAACGAAAATACCCAATCAGACACCGCCCCAATCTCAACAATGACGACCAGCACAATGAAACAAGGTTTTTCTGTATTTTTCTGGTTTTACTATTTTCTGTGATTGTTGCTTTTTTAGAGGATTTGCTAACATTAATACATTAAGGGTATTTCGAACATTTCAGGATTGCTGATATTGCTTGACTTAGGATACCCACCTCGGACAAGAAAAGAACGAAACCAAGAGGCAAGGAAGAAATTTATGAATTAAAAAATAAAAAGAAAGAAAAAATCAACACCAAAAGTAGGAGTAAGAAAGAGGGCTATTACGTTAAGGTATTCCCTGGCGTCCTTCGGGGTGGCCAACTCGCAGTAGGAGACGACCCCCGCGATGACGTCGTCTTCCAGGGAAAACTCGTTGTCCACTTGATTGCAGAGACGAATCAAAGCCTTCTCCAGCCACTTTCCCGCATTCGATCCACCCATCTCTTTTTCGCTCTCTCCCGCGCGCTCGCTTCTTCAAAAGTTGGAAGGCCCCTCTTTGGCCCTTTTATGGAATGATGACGCGAACCACAATACCCAACTTCACTCGACGCATGAATTGTGACTCTCAGATTCGTCTAACGTCGGCGGAGTCCGAGGAATTGATCAAAGCGAAAAGGCGTCGGTTCTCTCGGAAAACTTTGGGGCGATGTAGTTTTTGTGCTTGCTGTCAAACATGAGGCGGTGTTGAAGTGTAACGTTTAAACCATGTTTAGATGAATAAATGAAAATGAAAGGATTTTAATAGATGGAAGAAAAAGAGAAGAAAAGGTTGGGAAAACTGATGAAAAAAAAAGAAATGAAAAAAAAGAAACTATTATAAAAGTCTATTTGGATAAAAAAAAAGGAAAAAAATATAAAAACAAGAATGTTTAGCTGCGTAAAAAATAAAAAGGAAATAAAACAATTTAACTGATGAAAATACCATTAAGGGCCGTTCCATTAAAATCTTTGTCTACGACTGGATAGAGGACCGAGATTCTCATCAATGATTGATCTTTCATTTTTGTGAAATGGCCCCATCGGATCTGTTCTGAAGTTCACTTTCCCCACGTTAATCGCCGATGAGACAGTGCAAAGGGTGGTTCATCGTGAGCAACACCATAACCACAGGAATGTTGTACTTAGACGCACATTACTGTGATTACACGCAGTTGTAAATTTTCACGCTCTCGCACTAAATAAACAATGTTAAAGGAAAGACGAAATAGAACGACAATAAATCGGAGGCTACCTAGAACATGTAGGCCCTCCAAACTCCACAAGTCCAAGAAGCACTAAGTCCATGAAAGGTCAGCATATACATATACTCAGAATTGCCAAACTCTGAAAAAAAAATTCAACCATGTCAAGGCAACTAATCGCTCGCACGTGAAAGCACCACTAATGCTCGCACATAAAAGCACCACTAATCAATTTCTAACTATAAGGACCCGTTTAATGACTGGAATAAAATTGGTGGAGTGGGTAAAATGTGTACGGGCGGGTGAAATTTCACTCGCCCGTCTCACACCGTATCAAACAGAGTGTGAAATTTCACCCGAAATTACATATGTGATCGGGTGAAATTTCACCCGAAATTACATATGTGATCGGGTGAAATTTCACCCGTGAAAAAGTCCCTCCGCACAGATCGGGTGAAATTCCGGACTTTTTTTCCCCTCTTTCGACCATTTTCTCCTCATCGTCTCCTCCTCCCTCGCAGTGGAGCACTCCTCCTCCCTCACTGTCTCCTCCTCCCTCGCAGTCGAACATTCCTCCTCCCTCACCGTCTTGTCCATTTCTCACCGGCAGGGAAGAGGGACGCAGTAGTCGTGCGGGCCAGAGCTCCCACCGTCGCCACCGTTCGCCATCGCCATCGTTCGCCGTCGCCACCATTCGCCATCGCCATCGCCATCGCCATCGCCAGAGGTTTCTCTCCTGCTCTCGCTGTGTCCCTTTCAGAAACGCCCAAAAATTTGTTCTCTGTTTTTCTCTCTTGCTGTCGCTGTCTCCCTTTCTCTCTTGCTGTTGTTGATGCCTTATTTTTCTGTCTTTCTCTCTTGCTGTCGCTGTCTCTCTGCTCTTGCTGATGCCTGGATATTCTCGGCAGTGAAGTAGACTTCACCAGGTTCTTTCCGCCTCTCTTTCTCTTTCATCATCTATCTCTGTTCACAATAAATGGAATGGCTTGCTTGATAAATTTGATGTCAGTAGCATAGCTTGCCTATTGTTTGATTCTTGGACAAGGTTACTAATCCATGGAAGAGGATACCTACAACAGAGCATTATGAAGACAAACAACTGAGCATGATATGAAAGCATGGTAGTTTTGAAAGCATGAATGATTTATTTTGAAAGAAGTGGCTCTCTTTTCCTGTGTGCATCGACCGAACCTGAACTTCTTCATAGGAAAGCATGATAAACTTGAAATCAGTAGCACAGCTTGTCTATTGTTTCCTTTGTAGATATTACTGTTTTGTATATTCTTTCAATGGCTTTCTTCCAGCATGCTTCTGTCTGCTGTTTTCAAAATCGACAACCTAAGTTCGGGCATTTGGTGAAAAATTAGTTTAGGCAACAAAAGGTTTTGCTATTTAGCATACTACTGAGTAAACAATCTGAGCTAGTAAAGGGGGCCAATCTGAGCTAGTAAAGGGGGCCAATCTGAGCTAGTAAAGGACGCCTATCGAGTTTTTGATGCATTGAGGAGGGAAATTGAGCTTTCGCTTGAAGGGTGTGGTGACAGCAGCAGAGACGACCAGCTATATGTGATGGCTGATACGACTTACGGAAATTGGAGGATTTCTTCATAACAGCCTACCACTCACTACTAGTACCTGTTCATGATCAGTCCATAACTCCCAAACTAGTAATGCAGTTCCGGTTCTACTGGAAAACTTTTTCATAACATCAAGGTTTGCTAGCAGCCACTTCAATGGCTGAGACATATACAACCAAAAGAGAGTTAAAACCCTTGCAAATTGGTGCTCAATCAGAAACGGTGAGCAATTATAGGGTGACCAATTATAGGTAGAGCTCTCTCCATCCCATTGGCATCGCTAGGACAGAGGCAGGCAATTGATCATCATCTTATCAATTTGCTGCATGATGAATTAGTATATCCTTGCTGACCCATTTCCCTCTACCATCCAGGACCCGTCAAGGATGACGAAGTCATCCACAAAGATCTTGGAAAAATGGAGATCGGCCTCATAGGCTTGCCAACATTGAACTAACCCTCATATCTTATCAAATTCATACTTGAAGTGCTCTTTCTATTGCATAAAACTGTTGTTGGTAATGCATGCTTAATGCGTAGGTGTAGACATTAGCATTTTGTTGTTTTGGAAGTTCATCCTCCAATTTCTTCCCACATCAAATTGAGGAGGAGAAGGAAAAAAAACAACTACTAATAGTTCTGAAAAAGTCTCTCAATTTTTCTACCATGTGCATCAAACAGGGTTAATTTTACCCTGCAAAAACTACCATGTGCATCAAACATGGTTAAATTCATTAAGTTAAATTCTTCCTGTGCATCAAACAGGACCTCAGATTGGAGGAAGGAGAAATTTTATCCTGTAAATTTTTCCAGAAAAATTTACCATGATAAATTTACCACGTTAAATTCTTCCTTATCATCAAACTGGCCCTAAGGGAAACCAAAGAAGGAGTTTAGGATGTCGCCATTGCCAGCATGCTTGTGGTCCTACAGCGTCATACTTGGAGAAGACCTCCAAACCTACCAGGCTGAGGGAGATGAGGTTGAGGCCAAACATGAGACTGGCGAACAAGACAGGTAGGATGACGCTGAAAACGTAGAGGAAGAACTTCATCAAGCAACACTTGTGTTCCACCACCATTTCCTCCTCACCCCCACAAGAGGGCGCGTGCGCACACACACACAGGGAGGGAGGAACAACATACCTTTTGGATAGTGGCCAAGAGCCCTATCCCTTGGCCAAGAGCCCTATCCCTTTATCTGGTAAAGGCAAGGGCCCACTAGCTTGACTTGCAAACATTTCTCAAATAAAAGATTTTTATTAACAAATTTGAGATTTACATTACTTGTTTCTCCAAAAATTTGTTTCTCCAAAAATCTCTCACTGGCCGTAACCGTGAGCTGACTGGTTATTTAAGCCCAGCACTACCCAATCTAGGGTTTTATTCTATGGGATTACCCTAATTGATTCTCATAGAAGCAAACCAATTGATTCTTGCTTCATCATCTTCTCCCTCGTCTCTTCTTCTTCCTCTTTCAGCAACAACTGCTACCGGCCTCTTTCAGTGCTTCTACTGTATGTGCGCTCATTCTGGAGTCTTCGTTGGTCAGCTTGCTCAGGAAACGCAGAACTGCTTAGGGCGTCATTCAGCTGCATCAACTTCAACAGTGGTATAAGAGCGTAGGAGATCAATATCATCTGAAACCAATTGATTCTTGCTTCATCATCTTCTCCCTCGTCTCTTCTTCTTCCTCTTTCAGCAACAGCTGCTACCGGCCTCTTTCAGTGCTTCTATTGTACGTGCGCTCATTCTGGAGACTTCATTGGTCAGCTTGCTCAGGAAACGCAGAACTACTCAGGGCGTCATTCAGCTGCATCAACTTCAACAGTGGTATCAGAGCGTAGGAGATCAATATCATCTAAAACAAGTAAGTAACTTTCGAACAATGAAACCTACTGGCATGCTATAATGATATAAATTGATACATCAATAGAAAGCTATCATGGATGCTTGAAGCATGCTAGATTATATAACTTGCAGTATGTTAGAAAATATTACATGCACGAGTAGTTCTAGTTAAAACAAAGACACTTTCTACTCCTCTCGAAGGTTTCTGGTCAAAGGTGTTGTAGACTAGAAACCCTCCTCTCTCTGACGACAGCTAGCGCTATCGGTGACCATAGCTCTTCCGGTGACAAGCAGTGCTGCCAGCGACACATAGCAGAGATTACTCTACCCAACAACAATAAAAGAAAAGGGGAAATGAAATCATAACCCTCATTGAGGGTCTGGCCAGAAAGCGCTCACGCGCAAGAATGAGAGAAGGAGATCACCTCTATTGTTTTTTTTTTTCCTCCCTGGTTTGACCGGAGTGTCTCTTGTCGTTCCTCTTAGAGTCATTTTTGCCTTAGCGACAAAACCCCAAGGTTGTCGGCTCTATGAGTGCGGCTGGAGAAGCTTTTGTTGTTTCTCCCTTCTGTCACAACCGGAGATCTTTTTCCGGCAGACTCAAGTGGGATTGGTCATTTGCCGTCCAAACACCCCATTGGGGTGTGGTGAGGGCTATTCCCACCCAAATGGAACCAAACTGCCTCCAAGGGGCGGTTTTGACAAGCAAATGGGGCCTGCGCAGTGTGCAAGCCCGGTCCTGGCGCACAGTGTGTGACAGCGCATCATTATTATTATTATTATTTATTATATATATATATATATATATATATATATATATATATATATATATTTGAACTTTATGATATGAAATAAGGGTTTTTGGTATAAAAGCATAAAAACCCCCTTTTTTGTTTAATTTATTTAAAAAGCATATAAAGTTGGTTTTTTTCATTATAAAAGGGTGGTCGGATTCGTTTTAAGCTACAAAAACATATTTTGGTGCGAGGATGAAGCGTAAAACAAGGGAGGTCTGTGCACACGCGCGCGATGCTTATAGCACCAGACTTTGTTGTTTTGAACTTTATTTTGGATTTTGAGTTTCAAATGCTTAATTTAGATCTAAACTTGGGTTTGAATCTAATTTAGATCTGAGAGTTGGATTTTGGATTTGAATCTTTTGTCTAAATTTGGGTGTTGTGCTTGGGTTGGGTAAAATAATGTAGTCTTTTGGAAAAATTTGGGATGATTACATTATCAAATTGAGTAAATGTTCTGGATGAGGAAATCAAATCCATAAAAAAGAATAAAGTATGAGAATTAGTAGATCTTCCTAAAGAAATAAAACTCAGTGGGTATAAATGGGTGCTAAAGAAAAAGTATGAGGTTGATGGATCAGTCGAGATTAAAGCAAGACCAGTGGCGAAAGGTTTTTCCCAAGAAAGGAATTGATTATTTAGAAACATATTCATTGGTTGCAAAATTTGCATAAATTAGAATAATTTTGGCTATCGCAGCCGTACAGGACTCTCTGGAAAGGTCAGGACTAATGTATGGCGATATTTGTCAGATGGATGTAAAGACTGTTTTTCTAAATGGTGAGTTAAAAAAAAAAACTATATTTATGACACAACCACAAAGATATGTCATCAAAGAAAATAAAAACAAACTATACAATTTGAATAAATTCATGTATGACTTGAAGTAGTTGCCTAGGCAGTGGTATTTTACCTTTCATAAAACAATCTCTAAACTTGGATATGTAGTAAATCAGCTAGACTACTGTGTATATGTTTGGAAAAGTGAGAGTCTCTTTTGCATCTTGTCATTATATGTAGACAACATTTTACTAACTGGAAATGATAACAAAATTATACTAAAAACAAAGACTTGGCTGAACGAAAGCTTCAAAATGAAAGACATGAGTGAAGCATCCTATGTCTTAGAAATAAAAATCGCTCGAGATAGAAACTCAAGAATTCTAAGTTTGAGCCAAGAACGATATATTGATTATATCTTAGGGGCCGTTTGATGAACAGGAAATACACTGTTCATCGAGAAATAAAATTCAAATATTTAAAATTTTTCCACCGTATCAAACGGGGAAAAATTTATTCGACCGTTAAGGTCGATTCCGGGTAATTTTTTCTGGAAAAAAATTTCCACCTGCGGAGACGGAAATTTTTTTCGAGAAATAATTTTTTGCCCGTTAGGGCACGCGAGCGCTCTCGCGTCTTCCTTCTCTTCCTTCCCGTGCCGCAGCCGCTCCCTCTTCTTTCCCGTTGTCTCACAGGCGCTCCCTCTTCAGCCGCGTCGTCTCACAGCTACGTCGTCTCATAGCCGCTCCCTCCACTCCACCTGAGCAGTGCAGCCGCGAGCCTCCCGTGCCTCTCTTTCTCGCAAGGTAGTGTCTCTCTCTCTCCCTCTCTCATTCTCTCTCTTGTTCCCCTCTCCAAGTCGGCCTTTGCAATGGAGCCCTTTCTAATCCGCTGAAGCAACCTGCGCAGCCTCTTCATCTTCGTCTCCGCCTCTCTCTTTCTTTCCCCATCTGTTGCAATCTAGACAGAGGGAGAAGATAAAGAGGACTCGCCAGATCGCCAGATTAACTCACCATCTCTTTTCCTTGCCGTCAGAGAGAACCGCTGCTGAGTGGCGCTGCTCCTGATCCTCCTTCTCAACAGAAGTCCTTTGTAAGTCTCTCTCTCCCTATCTGCTTTGTCATAAGCAGCCTGAATGCGTCCGATTAGGTCACGGTTAGGGTTTCTCGTTTTTTCCTCTTTTTTTGTGAAATATTCGGTATAGCACATTGTAAGCAGCCTGAATGCGTCCGTAACATGGGGCACGACGTTTTTTGGTATGATGTTTGAACATTGTAAAACACACAACTTCAGATCTTAGATTGATTCACATATATTTTCATTATCACAATGATATCAGAACATTTGTCTTGAATGTTGTAATCCTCTGAATATTCTCAACATCAGGTCGAGCAGGTCCTCGCAAGCTTACTCCTTCACACGTTCTGTTGCTCAAAGATTATTTTTGTTTTGAATTATGAAGCAAGGGTTAATCAAGTTCAAGTGGAGACGAAATGAGGCCCCTGTTTGCCTCAGTAGTGACAGAAGCTACTACTGTAGCTTCCCAATTTAAAATGATTTCTGGTCAACCTACCCATCCAGGAGCTTAATTTGCCCACTCACAGAGGCCACACTCAAAAAGGAATCATGTAAGGCTTGACACCATGATCACATGATCAGTGGGATTAATTAAATGATGTGCGACCCTTTTCCCCTTGTAGTTCATGGTCTCACGCCTCGAGGGATTCCTCTTACTATGCAACACGATAAGCTTTCCTGCCAACCTTTGATTGTTAGGCATTTTCTGATCTGTTTCTTAGGCCTTTGTCCTTCAAAAATCTGGGAGCTCTGCCTAACATTCCATAGTTTTTCTAGAAGCCTTTCTTGTAATCTGTTTATTCAGTCTTTCCGTTTCCAGAATCCAGCAGTCCTGCATGTTAATGGCCTCTATTGCCGTCCCTCACTACACATGGATCTTAGCTGGGTGTGGTTTAAATTACGTTGAGATACCGAAGTATGTGATACACAAGTTACAAAACTAGATCTGGTGTGAAGAGAGCTACTGTCTGAAATTCAATGGTGATTTCAGGCATTTTTTTTATTTTATTCAAATAGGAGTACCTAAAGTTTTGAAAAAGTAAAAAGCCTAAACTTACTTAAACATAAGAACATCGTGTAAACATAAGAACATCGTCTTCGTCCAGATTTTACTTGTGGAAGGTGTGTAGGTAATTAATCCTTCCGTTGATTGTATCTTCATACTATGAAGGTTCTCTTGCAGTTTACTTTGTACTGTTGAATCACTGTTGTATTGTTTGAGCACAGACCAGTAAATAATCTGTGGCCTTTTCATTGCATAATTTGCCTACACGGTTCTTGATCCTCGATCTGAACAAAGCTCCTCGCGTTATGGTTTATGGAGAACTATATTTTCATACAAGGTCTTGGTCCATCTCACTAAGTGGTTGAACTTAATGACATTGAAGTTCAAGAAAATCAAGAGATCAACAAAGTTCGCACAGTTTGATAGTGGTCTGCGTACCCCAACTTGCCTAAGAAAATTCAATTTTTATAAAGAGTGAAAGTTGGAGAAAATTTTACATTGTGGAGTAGACAAGCTGATCCATAAGTGGATTTCCAGGCTTTCAACCATGGAGATGACAGTAGTTCTCTACTAAGATTTAGGACAAACAGCTTCAATGTTTGATTTTTGGTGTATAATTTTTTTGAAAGTATACAATTAGATTGTACAATTAAATTGTAATGTTTGGTGGGTTTTGAAGGCTTCTTACTGGTGAGCATTAATTACAAATCTAGATTGTGATTTGATGAGCTTTTGACTGATATATAAAACTGGTCCAGTGGGCTTCAATTCCTGGCCTCTTATAATGATGTATAAAATTTGTTGGCGTCCGCTTTATTTTGGTACAAGTCATTTTTGCAATAGATGTTGGAAAGGGAGAAGGCTTTTTTTTCGGTTTGTTCTTCCTTCTGAGCCGTCAGTTATCTATATACTTTATTTGAGGGGAGTTGAGCTTCTTGATTATAAAACTATCTTTGGATCTGATTCTCAATTGATTAAACAACAATTTAATTCATCTCCTGCTATGGTGGTGGTCATCTCGTCAAATTTCTTTTTCGCATTTTTCTGACTGGTCATACCAACTTTACCTTTGGTCATTTGAAGTGCTTTTTGTTTTACTCTACGGAAAATACTGCATGCCCATTTCAAATGTAAAATAGTAAAAGTGGGTGCTTAATTGGTGCAGCTACCGAGGATTTTACCAAATTTACTTGTAGTAATTAGTTCATAAACCTTCACTCCGGAGTTGACGAAATTTTTACAATGGTTAGATGGTTACCATGCGATCCTTTGGTTGTCATGCAAAATTGCAAATAACTCCTAATAGATCTGATACTACGTTAGCTTCAGCGACTGCAATCCTTTGGGTTGCTGATGACACTGGTCTGTTGATGTCATGGTTGGCTGCATCCAAACGTTCTAATTCGTGAGTTTAGCTTCCAATTTCTATTGTGGGACTGGTATTTGAGGCGCATGTTGTGTTTCTCTCTAACATGGAAATATTCATTCATTTCATTGCTCTTGTCTTAAGATGGAAGGGAATGAACAATTGTTTCATTAAGTTGACTTCGTATTTGCTATGGTATACATTTTCTTATGCAGGTTCTTCATTTGTCTTGGTGTCCTTATTTTCTTATGCATGTTCTTCATTTGTTTTGGTGCTTCAACTTAAATAAACATTGCTTGACAAGAAGCTGATCAGCTCTTTGAGTTGCTCTACTATTTCTGCTGCTAGCCATTGTTTTTTGTTCCTATCATTGATGGGACTATGTATGTTGTGTTGACGTTGCGCCTTGTTGTTGAATTGTATGGTATGTTTGATAGTCTATTGACGTGTTGTTGAATTTTGGAAATTTTATGGCTTTCATGTTTGTTATATGTTCCTTATAATTGAGTTGTTGCATCCACGTAATGGAGCGTGAAATGCAATTGGGCAACAATTCAGTACTTCGTAATGAATATCTCAATTTAGAATGTTAAAATTGTGATTTTGTTTTCATGCAATCGATTGTGTGGGCGAGTATGTCCAGTTTATACGTTCATACATGCATAACCATTGTTGTTGCCATTTTTTTGTAAATCTGGATAAATGTTTCCTTATTATCAAACTAAGAATTAAATTTCTGGAAATATATTTCTGTACTATCAAACTTAGAAATATAGAATTGGAAATATATTTCTGAGTCATCACACACACACCAAAATTGGAATCGGAAAAATTTTTTCTATTCCATTTTTCCATTTCCTATATTTCCAGCAATATATTTCCAGAAATTTTTTTCCAGGCCATCAAACGGCCCCTTATAGAAGTTCTGAATGCATGATTGCAAACTTATTGAGACTCTCATAGCTAAAAGAGCAAATCTAAGCAGAAGTGATTGTCCATATAAAAAACAACATAAATTAAATGTTTGATATGCACAAGTTGTTAGCAGTTTAATGTATCTAATGCTATGCACAAGACCTGACATAAGCTTTTTTATTGGTCTTGTAGCCGCTACCAAAGGAATCTTGGTTGGCCTCACTGGTAAGTAGTTAAAAGAATTTTTCAGTGTATTAAAAGAACGAAAGGACTAAAATTGTCCTACCAAGCTTATGAGTTAACTCTAGTTAGTTATTATGATGCAGATTTTGTTGACTGTAAAGACGATATATGTGTCTCTTTCGAGATGGAGTGAATGTCTTCTTGTAAGAAATAAAGATGTGTTGCTCAGCACACACAAGAAGCAGAGTATATAGCATGTAATGTCGCAACTATATTTGTTGTCTGGATAAATCTGTTTTTGGAAGATGTGAAGTTACTCTGTTTCTATTCTTAAGATATACATGAGAGCAAGTGTTTCCAGTATCTCCAGCCTACTTTAATGGATCATTTATCCTTTCTATGTTAATTGACATGATTTTAGGATCTTCCATGACAAGTGGGGTGATTCTTGAATTTTCTCTAGATAGTTGACCTTTATCTTCATAAGCTGTGTGGTACCCTTCTTTAGATATGATTCCACTGTCCACCATATTTGATTCATTTGGAAGTGATCCAAATCCGATTCCACATCTAGTATCAGATCTGTAATCACTTGTAATACTACCACCAATTGAAACCAACCTTGGCATAAATGTTGTTTTATGAGAGATAAAATGAAGCAAGACATTAAGCCTATCATGAGATGATTTGTAAGCCTCGATCTCTAAAGTGCAAGCTTCAAAATCAGAATTGTACAATATATAGTATTCATAAAAATATGAGAACTTCAATAAAAAACAACTAAAATAATAATGTACATAAATGAATTATACTACAATGTTTACATACTCAATTACAATAACATATGGAAAATGTGTTCAATACTACATTACATGTTTAGGCAAGTGCTATATCACATGTGAATTGATATTGATGCAAATACATGTATTGGCGCTTGAACAGAATTTCTGATGAGGACTTGTTCCACAAAAAACAACAAAGTAGATCCAACGATACAAATTTTAAGTCATCATATTCCAAGTCTTTGCATGACCCATTATAGGCATCCTCTCAAAAGTTTAGATTCTTTACTTGGAAAGAGGTGAACAAGGTTCTATTAATTTATATAAGAAGATGCTAAGCAATATCTAGTCAAACTTAAAGGCCACATACCTACAATAAACCCCTAGTTTTGTTACATGTATATATATTTAGCATTAGTTGAACAAGTAATATGCCAATCTCCATCCACAAAATAGAACTTTCCATAGTAGCACAAGTTTGCTATAATCTATTTTTCATCCTCACAAAATTCATTTCCACCTTCAATTCCACTAGATAATAATCATAAGAACCCTATAATTAGAAATAATTTTAGTTTAAATGACTTCAGTCTCCTTGTCTACCAACATCCTTCCTCCAAAAAGAAAGAAAAAAAATCAATATGTTGTCATACTAGGAGATCACAACATGTCCATTTTCTTGCGTACTGTAAGTTGATATCTAAACATGGCAACTCCAAACAACATATCCAGCCACCTATCTTCTTGCATTATGAAAAAAAAAAAAATAGAAAACCTAACAGACTAGACAAGCAAATATTCAAGAAACAAAAGAAATGGCATATTACAAGCGCAAGACTAAATAATAGAAAAGAACCATTATTGCAAACCACAATCTAAGCAAGAAAACATGTATTTTTCAATAAGAAGAAAATTTTCTAGCTCCAAAAGAAAGCAAAATGAAAATTAGAATAAGAATATAAGTGGTCACTCACAAATCCATTTGAATAGGCAAATCAGCAACAAAGTGGACTGAAAGGGGAAGGAAAACAATAAGAAATTTAGGGGAAAAAATAAGGGAAAGAACACTAAAAGCTGGACAAGGCTTCTCTAGGAGTTCCAATGTCTAGAATCCATCAAAGTTTACCCACCAAGACTCCTCATACGCCTAGTGATTTTCCAGGAGCAAGATATGTACTTTGTTTGCCATCTTCACATTCAACTCCAGCTATACATACATACATATATATATATAGATATATATATGTGTGTGTGTGTGTGTATATATATATATAGAGAGAGAGAGAAAGAGAGAGAGAGTATATAGAGGGGATTGGTATCATGTGATGTTGTCTTCAAGAGTGGAAAAAGTGGTTAAAGGGGCAATGTTTTTTTAGTAGTTCAATAAAGAAAAAGGTGTGGTTGAGGCATACAATTTAGACATGATACGCGGCTAACAATGGTACATGTGCTTCATCTTGATGAAGTAGGCTTTGAGCAAGTTGCACTTCGAGGCATGTTTCTCAAAAGATGCTCTGAGACATATGTTTCAAGGCATGAAGTGTACACCTCTAAGAAAAATGCTTGATATGATAAATATTAAAGAGTAATTATGCCCTGACATTTTGAATTTGAATCATCATGATTATGCCTTCGATCCCCACCATGCGATTTCAGATCATTGCAACCTCTATGTTGGGGTTTCCCTATAACCTTATTAGACCAAAGCTGTAGAACACATTAGTAGTCAGAGGAACATACCAATAGCAATCAAGAAAGTATCTAGTGAATGCCATGAAACATTGTTATTCATAGCCACAAGGCTTCTAACTTGCCTCATAATAGGCTCAATGTCTTGCGTCACTTGATCACAACCAACAACATTGGCTAGGAAGACATCTCTATCAGTAAGTTGGTGAGATTTTTCTTTCGTCTATTCGCGTGCATTTTTGCTCAAGTTGCTTTCTCAACATGATGTAAAAAAGGGAAATAATGGAGAAGATGAAGCACCCTTGGTTGGCCAAAATGAAGAACCCACCAAGACCAGAATCAGCAAAGAGGCTAGCAAAGTTGGAAAGGTAGGCGCTCTTGATGAGTACAATAGCTGCACATTGGTGATATTAAACAAGTAACTACGGTAACTGTTAGGCACTATCAACCATATCTAGATATGACGGACATGTTTCTGAGCACTAGGGCACCTTCATCCTCTCTATAATGACCTTAAATTTTTAAGCTTTTTTTTCACATGCATAAATAAACTTCAAGTCTAAAGACCCTTAAAACATTTAGAATCATTACATCACTCCAACTATAACCACACCATAGTTAAGTAAAACAAATCTATTTAACACCTTTGACCCTTCATATGAAAGGAAAATAAAAAAATACAAATTTCTAATAACCAATTTCCACAACTCTAGGACCAACTTGGACATCATCAGACTGTCACGACAGTACCATATCCACGTCATCACTCCCCTTTATTCATAATCACCTGAAAAAGATATTGGGGTGTGAGCTTTTCAAGTTCTCAGTATGATGACTACCTTTGATTCACTGGCTTATAATTAACGTATTTATAATCCAACTTACATCGGGTCAAGCATAACTCCAATCAATTAACCCACATGATAAGAGGATACCTAGCTATAATAAGAAATTGAACAGATTAATATTCATCAACACATGCACATATAGATGATAATGAGTAACTAACCATAATTATTGCATACAAGACATTGACAGATGCATATGCACTCTTATTATCTATTGGCATGCTTGCAAATACAATTGAGTTTTTTCTTTTCAATACACCACGGGCACTATGGGGGTGGTGTCTCAGCTGGCACAAGTATTTTCACACAACTACTTTATTATAGTGTCCAAGTGAACAACCGATAACAACCACAATACATGCTAGTACTAGACTCACAAATCCGTTGCTATCTTCTTCCATTGAACCGACCCTTCAAAAGGACATTTTAGAGTGGTGTTTCTACTCTTGTGACGGGCAACGGGTCACTCCTTAATGGGTGTGCCCAAAACACAAGTAGACCTACTGCAAAAGAATAAAATAAAATAACTTGGATGGTGCATAACTTACTGGTTCGGACCCACCCAGACGGAAGGGCAACCCCTTGAACCTTCCTCGTCCCCCGAGAGTTTGTGCCACCCAAATCCGTGAGCAGCTCGGACCATACATGGTTAAGCCAGATTATGAGATTATGCATTAATCCATGTGAACATCATTCATTACTTCAAATATCAATTTGTTCACGTCATTTCTTTAACCCCATGCATCAACACGTCTTAGTAAAATGAATAACTTATTACAAGTCCATGAAATGAGGAGAATGGTTTTCAACAACCTGTTTCAAGCTTAACATGCACAATTTCCTATATTAACAATTTAGATCTTGAAATTAGATACAACACATAGTTGAATAGCACATCCCAATGCTGACAAGATCTAGATTCAACATGTGTCACTATATTTACGCACATATATACTTATGCAATGTGTTCCAAATGTGGCATTAACCATGCATATGCATCTAAGTAAAACAACATTGATCAAATCATGTGTAAGTCTAAAGAATATAAATTTGCGACACAAGTCCATATTTGTTTTATTTATCTATTAATTTATTTTATGTTAATGAGTAATTTGACGATGGGAAGCTTATCATGAGTTTCCTATGAAAGAGTTTTCATTTAAATAAGAAGAGAAAGTAAATGGTGACTTTTATAAGAAAATATAGATAAAACTTTGTTTCAGCAATTTATAAAACATTAGCAAGTGACATGTCTAGCAATAAAGACTGTTCTGGAATTATTAGAACCTTTAACTCATAAGAGTTTGTAAGAGAAGGGCTGAGAGCCTGAAAAGTCTATTTCAGAGATTATTTCATAAGAAAAAGGGGCGGGATAAAAAATTTTTCATTTTAACAAGTCTTTCGAAAGACTGAAAAAAAAAAGTTGTGGAATCGAATTTTTTTTTGTAAAAGATACAAGAGCTTCCCCTTTTCAACAACCCCGACCATTTCTTCCCTCGCTCTCTCTCTCATCTCAACCCTTCTCACCGTGAGGTCCCATGGCCATTCCGGCCGGTTGCCGTAATCCGGCGATCAACAGAAAACCACCACCGACCCGGCACCAACTGAAACAGTGGGTGCCCTCTCCCATTTATGATGCATACGTGACATTTTCCTTCTAGATTAGCCACTCGACACTTTCGGCCATCTGCCCAGGCATGGGGTATCTCACACCACAAGCCAATGCCATCCAAAAAAACTCCAATGTAATCCCTTAAGGGTCGTTTGGTGGTAACAAGACACGCGAGACAAAACACGCCTATTTAATCATTTTTGTTATCAAATCCATAATACAAGATGGACAGAACCGACGATTGAACAGGAATACTCCTGTTTTACACTGTTCCGAGCTCACCCTCAAACAGCGTAGACAGGACACCATTCCCCACCCGAGCTCCCGAGCTGCCCTCGCGTCCCCCTCACCCCCGTCTCTTCCCCTTCTCTCTTATGAGTCTCCCCCTCGCCTCCACCTCTCCCCCTTCTCTCTTCTCTCTTCGGAGTCTCCCCCTTGCTCCCATCTCTTCCCCTTCTCTCTTGTGAGTCTCCCCCGCCCTTGTCTCTCCCCCTTCTCTCTTCCTAGCCTCCCCCAGAAAAACACTTGGGGAAAGTAGAGAAAATGGAATAAACGCATCAGACGTGGGATAATAGTCCTCGGCGATTTTGGAAATGCTTTTCTTGCCCATCAAGGCTGCTTACTTCTTCATCGTGGACTCTCACCCCACCGCTTAGTCCTTCCGTCGACGACGACCCTGCGTGGCTGCATCAGAAGGTGCTGCCAAGGAGGTCGCCATGACCTCCATTGCTGCTGAAGATGTTGCTTCAGAAACTTTTGTTGCTGCAAGGTGCGCGCACTCCCTAATCTCCTCTCCCCCTTTCTGTAGCGCGCCGCGTTTGGGGCATCGGGTCGGGTCGAGATCCGGATCCGAACCCAAGCTCGTGAGGAGCCCGACGCGAGGGCCCTTCTCCCTCGCGTCTCCCTTTTCTTCCTCGTCGCCTTCTTGCTTCCGTGTCGCCCGTGTGAGACCAGCAAGAGGACGAGGGAGCAGTGGCGACGCTTGAGCCGGCGGAGGAAGGAACGGCGGCGGCAGCGGCGGCGTCGGTGTCGGCAGTTGGGTAAGCCCTCAACCTCTCCCTAACTCTTCCTTCTTCCTTCTTCTCCTTCTCCCTCTCCCACTGTCACTAGTCTCCCTCTCCCACGGTCTCTCGTCTCCCCTCTCCACCGAACGACTCCCCTCACTCTCCACCGTCTCTCTCTTCTCTCCCGTCCTCTCCCCTCACTGCCTTCTTTTCCCCTTTTGACCGAACCCTCTCCCCTATCAGTCCCCCTTCGTTTTTCCCTCCTTCTCCCTCTATTCGACCTCCCTCTCTGTCCACGCTTCACGCTCTCTCCCCATTTTCTCCTCGTTTTCTATTTTCTCCAATCAAGCACTTTCTCTCACTGATTTTTCACTATTCCATCACTGTTGGATCCGTTTTCAGCTTGAGGATTTGTCCTCCCCCTCGTAACAGCAGTTAGAGGAGGCCTTGGTAGTGGAGGCATTGGAGGATTTTAGCCGTTTGGGGACCACTTGGGCGCGTGAGGTGGCTGTCGGGAGGATTACAGCAGTTTAGACCTTCAATCGGGGTGAGCAAGGCGAAATTGAACCTATTTTATGATATATTTCTTTTTGGAACGTGTATAATTATTGTTTGAGCATGCTAGAGCTTAGAATTGATTATTTGGAACACATGTTAGTGATTTCGTTTTTGGGGGAAAGCTTGCGATCATGTTGGGAAGCGAAGATTCATATATTGGATGATCATTTAAGCATTGTAGATTAATTTTCGAAGTATTAGGGGAAACATGGTAGAGTTTGTGAGATTGTGGGGAAGATTTAGGACCGTTTTAGTGAGCTTGTAGCACGCGTTTTTGTGAACGGTTGCATCTTGGAGTTAAATAGGGATAACGTACATAAGTTGGATGTATCTTTGGGGTAGACGCCTTGATTTAAGAAAAAGGGAGTTTTGAGAAAGACGTTAGTGATAGACGGATTGATGGCTTTGAGTTTTGGCATCTATTGGCACAACTAGAAGTGAGAAGTGACCCTTTTGGAGAACTTGTGGGTCGACACTACCCGTCGACACCCTCTTGAGGCGATGACACGTGCCTCAATGACTTTGTTTTGTTTTTGTTTGAATTGTTGGGGTATGAAGTAGGAATCTTATCTTGTGTTTGTGTCTGCAGGTACACCGGGTACGTCCCGTTGACCTTGAGCTACCGGATTCGAAGCTCGAGGCATTTTGAAGATTCTTGTGAACGCGCCACAGGTATGGCGACACTCCAGGCAAATCCCTGCCTGGGCAAGTGAATGAATGTGTGTTCCTAGGATCATGGGATCCTAGGATTTGTGATGTGAATTGATTGAGTGTTCCGTGGATGAATGTGGGTATGCATGTACATAAATTGATATATAATATGAATTGTTTTGAAAGGCTTATAGTAATTGTTTTGATAATGTTACGCATTTGCATGTGCATGCTAGAATTGATAACTGTTTAGGACAGATGAGGCGGGGTATCGAGTCGAGTGTCTCCTCGACCCCAATTGTGCATTAGAAAGCATCATAGAATGATAACTGCATAGGACAGCTACGAGCCCACCACAGATTGAGACTACTCTCTGTGGTTTGGCTAAGTTTTCAAAGATGTGATTGTTATGATGATGAATGTGAATGTTATGTTTATTGAATACCCATTGCCGCGGGCAGTGATGCAAATGTTTGCACAGTGGGTAGTTGTACCCATATTGTTATGACGGCTAGTCAAAACTGTTGTGGTTACGTGTAACCCTCGTGTGGAGGCAATTGGAGGTGTGGGTTCACTCGTGAAGTGAACCAACCTCAGAAGCTAGCCAGTTAAATGTGTTTGTGCAAGTATAAGTATAAGAATGAAAGAATAAGAGATGAGAGGCCAGTGGGATGTGACTATGTGTATGGGAGTTGTCCCGCTTTCGTCACTGGTCTCACCTGTTCGGAGCGCAGGCGGTGCAAGGCCCCAGGGTACTGTGGTGTGATGTGCTTGGAGCGTAGGCTCCCGCCTTCCCAACCTGGGTGTCCTAGGGAAGGGTGAGTATCTCTCCTTGGAATTTACACATTCATGGATGAGTGCTCTACCGCTGCAGCGGATAGATGGATCCATACTGTTCTGGGCCACCACGGGGGTTGTCTCTCGGCTGTGGGCCGCCCGCGGTGTGCACGTGCCTGTGTTTGCACCCACATGAACTATAAATTCACTGATAGTAATGAAACTGAAATGTATGTGATTGAAATGTATAGGATTGTTGTACATGTGACTGTTGTGCTTATGAATGCAAGTGACATGTTGATGATGCCTTGCATGTGATTGAAATTATGTTATTGTAGCCATTGAGTGGCCTCTGCATGTCGTGTCCTGACACGACATAATGATAGATCGTTCTGATGTTTGCTTGTATATTTGAGCCTTACTTGAGAGGGTTTGGCATTTTCCTGGTTTGTTGTCATACTGCGAAGGCTGAGCCTTCAGTTGTTTTCCTTTTCAGGTTTTGGCGGACCCGGGGCAACAGGTTGAGCAGATGGCTTCACTCACGTCCTACTGGGGTGGTTTTGGGATTGTCGTTTGTAGTGCCGGCGTGTCATGTTTTGGTTTTATTGATGTCTTCTTTTTGTTAGGCATCAATGTTAGTGATTTTGGGGCATTTTGGTTATACACATAGATGTGAATTTGTATGAAACAAAATGGTTATATCAATGAAAGTTCGCCCCATTGTTTTGAATTGCTTGGCTCATCGTCTTTTTGAATTATTGGGTAGTCACACCTCGATGCTTTATGTTAAAATATATATATATATATATATATATATATATATATATATATATATATATAGTTTGAGGGTTAAAAAGGTCGGGGTGTGACATTTTCTGTCTTCCCAAGCACATCCTTCTATTGGAAGCTATTGAAAGGGTTAATTATTTTTCTAGCTAAGAGATGTTTATGGAGAAAATGTAAAAGAAGAATGAACTTGAACTTACCCATGAAAATGTGTTGACGCTAGCAGTTTCTTGTTTTCCTGTTAGACGTCGCTCATTGCCTTCGCATGCACTAATGTGCTCCTTGTGGCGTAGTGATAGATTGAGAATTGCCTTTTTTATCACCTCGCAACCTCCTTCCTCCCTCATCCTCTTTGTGCTGATAACCAAATTTGATGAATTTGAGGTTAGCCTCTTATGTATACCATAAATGAATTGCGTTGGAAGAAGACGACTTGTGTGATAAAACATACTGAAACGGAACAATTCACGAATTGTATGGTTTATTATAGTTTGGATACTACTTGTATTGAATTGGAGCGAATGAGTGATTAGCTAATCTCGCTGCTTAAATATTAAGGAGTAGTTTGTTAGATTGAAAATCAACGTAACATAAAAATGTATTACAACTTTGGTAATTTAACATGTCACAAGATGTGGAGCCTCACCTGTAGTTTGTGTGGGATCCTGCTCCATTCCAGTCACCCTGCAAATGTGGAATGGTTTGAAAGACCGACCTAGATAACCGGCAGCAGTGATTGGGTGTGGAGGAGAAGTATAACGTTAGGTGACCCACCAGATTCAAAAGAAGACCGAAGGGTTGATAGGGCTAAAGAGAGGGATAGTAAAGAGGGCTTGTTTTCTTATATCAAAAAGAAAAGAAACCCGAAACTTCACTAATCGTCATCATTACCGAATAGGGAGCTTGGAGTATAGCAATAATACATGTATACCATGTATATGGCATGAGTTCATTAACATGAGATACACATTGCACCAAAAAAAGAATATGTAGGTAGTATATATATGTATAAAGAGAAAAAAATGTCTTTCCGAGCCGTTCACATGGACAGTCCTCCCTCCTTTTAATACAAAACGTAAAAAAAATGTTCAGACACTCTCAACGAGAGCGTCTGGCGGGTAGGGGAGGCGACGCTTCCCCTGCCTCTTTGAGCCAGCCTCTCCCCTCACATGCAGACCGTCCGCCGGTCAAGGAGATCGACGACAGCGATGAGGGAGGCGACTCCCCTTCTATTTTTTCTTCTTCCATTAAAAAAAAAAAGTTAGCTTTATGCCGGGGAGCTCATCGCCTCCCCCCTCCCCACACCTTTTTGACAAGGGGGAGGCCGGTGGCCTCCCCCATCATCGCCACCAACCTCCCCTCATCGACAGGACGTCTGCAGATGAGGAGAGGCCGGCGGCGGTGGGCGGGAAAGCGACAGCCTCCCTCCCCTTTGGCTTTTTCTTGTTTCGTTTGAAAGAAAAAGAGGTCAGGCGACGGCCTCCCCTGCCTGCCTCACATGAACATTAAAAAAAAAAAAAAAGAAGAATAAGGGGAGCTTCACTTTCGCCTTCCCCCTGGTGCTAGCCATCGCCGGTGCCCTCCCCTCGTCGGCGGTGGGGAGGCGATGGCCTATTCCTGAGGCCTCCCTCTCCTATTATCTTCCTCCACCTGAAGATCGATGCAATCGACCATTTTTTTTATTTTACATTTTAATATGATGAGCACGTGGGCCGTCTTCATGGACGGCTCCGCCGAGCAGCGGCTGGGTCTACTAGTAACGAAGGACATTCTCTTTCTCTCTCTTTCGTCGTGTGTATATATATATATAACATACTAAAATAAAATAAGACGGGCAGATGATCTACATACATACGATCATTTAAACATGACATTTTTGCTCCTTTTCATGAATAAATAATAACTGCATAAACCAATATCAAGGCAACATGGAGACTCATGCGTACTGACTTGCAACCATTAAATGAATACAAGTATACAACAAATATTATGTATCAGTGTATGTCATTATTATGATTTGGTTATCAAAAAAGCACCGTACCTAAAATGATATTGTACACAACAACTAATCCTCTGACACCACAAACAACACCAGCCGAAAGAGACACAGACTCAATAAGACTCAATAAAAAGGAGCACACACTCAAGGAGAAACCACAAAGAATGAAAAGACATGAACTCGCTTTCTCTCCCCCAAAACGACCATTTTTTTAAAAAGGAGAAACCACAAAGAATGAAAAGACATGAACTCGATTTCTCTCCCTCAAAACGTGACAACTAACCATTTTTTTTTTTCAAAGGGACAAGCTATGCTACTTTCGGTGGAGGCTAACGTGCTGAGAAAGAGACTAATGGTCCTTTTAACTAAACAATAAAAAATAATAATAATAAAAATAAAAGTTTATCCATTTAAAATGGATAGGGATTATATTCTATCACCTCAAACAAAATATTGTTCACGTTCGAGTTTACCAAATAAATAGGGGTTCTTAGTTCTCATATATGCCTCTGGTTCCATGTACATTCGACTTCGTCAACCAATGCACTCTAACTAACGGTACAATCTTCCTCCTCAATGTTCGCTGCATCTTATATAGGATCTGCATCGGTCATTTTTTGTACGTTAGATCTTGTAACACGATGAGATTAACTGGTAAACTCATCATACTAATCTCAGCAGAAATATTCGATAAATACGTACTTGTTGATGCGGTGTCTCCAAAGGGTGTAATCACATCAAGGATGAAACTCATGTATATGGTTAAAACATCAATCAACCTAGCAAACTCACATGAAACAAACGACTGGGTTTACCTCTATCTCACATAGATACGAGTATGAGTGCTAGTACAGGTACCTGCATTGATACTGATATGGAGCATTTTTAGAAAACTTTAGAATGGGGACACTGCTGTGAATGTGTGTTGTTTTCTTTGTTTAAAATCTTACTTTTTGATATATATATATATATATATATATATATCAAAAAGTAAGATTTTAAACAAAGAAAACAACACATTCATAATTCAAAATTTATAGATTGAAAGTTATAGTTTTGTGATGGTAATCAAATAAAAACAATATATGAAGCTTCCAGCTAGGAATATGCAGTGTAAATTTGTAATTTTATGCTTTGTATAATATCAAGGAATTAAGCTAACACAGTAATATACCCAATTTAAAAAAAAAAATCAATTTTTGGACAGTTTGGACTCACACAAGCTTGATTGAGTAAAAAAATGGACTGATCCAGCCTTAGAATATTGACTGTTCTCGGTATGTCATTGACCTTACCCGAGGTCATATTGGTACCCATAATGGTTTGGTACGGGCCCGTGTGACATAGGTTCATCTGTATCAAACAATACACGAGCAAGGTGGTTGGCAATGGAAATGGTACCTTCAATGATAGATGCCTCTTGATCGAGCTATTGTACTATGACTTGTCAAGAATAAAAGATCAGATCAATTATCAAGAGTTGTTGCACATAAATAGGCTACATTCTGGTGGATAAAATTAAGAAAGAAATCGTTTTGAAAGAATAAGGATACACATGAAAGGATATGGTTGTGCATTATCTTTGTTATTAAAATCTTGTATCAATAACTTACTAAAAATCCTGTAACGATAACTTTTTTGTACTATATATATGTTACTCAAAGGGATAAATAGTGTGTGTTCTCTCCAACTTTCTCTTTCACGCTTTCTTCTCCAGTTCTCTCTGTCACACATTTTCTCATAGTATCAGAGTGGTGAGAAGGAGCTATAGCAAACAAAGAGAAGAACATTGGCGACATCAGCAACTCAGAAAATTATCAGGTGATGACAGGTTCTTTCTTTTTTACACCATTTTGATAATCCCGAAAGTGTGCTGGTATTTTAAGCACTTAACCATGACAATTATGCCATTTGGAGTAGAGCTATGATAATTGCTTTATCAACCAAAAATAAACTAGGCTTCATAGATGGATCCATCAAAGAGCCAAAAGAAGGAGATAAGAATCGTGCCTTATGGGTTAGATGCAATAATATGATTCTTTCATGGATTTTAAATTCTATTAGCAAAGAAATTGCTGCCAGTATTACTTATGCTACGTCATCTCAAGATGTATGGGAAGATTTGAAAAGGAGGTTTACTCAGAGTTTAGCATCAAGAATATATCAACTGCAGAGTTCTATATGTCAACTTCAATAAGAGACTCTATCAGTTACTATGTACTACACAAAAATTAAGGTGTTATAGGATGAACTTAACTCTTAATTCTCTCGTACCGCCTTGTTCATGTGGTGTTATGAGAATTTACTTAGTCATATTCAAAGGAAAAGAGTAATCCAATTCTTTATGGGGCTAAATGACTCGTATGGAGCAATCCATGGTCAAATCTTACTGTGTGTTCCCTTGCCTAATATTAACAAATTTTATGCTTTAGTTCTACTGGAAGAAAAACAACATGAAGAAAGATTCACGTTGTCACATTCTGAGGCTACTCTAGGCATTACTCTCAATTATAATAGTGAGATGGAAGCCCATAAAACAAGTTTTTAGGTTTCAGCAAAATAAAGGAGACCTTCAAAGTAGGCTCATGTGTAACTACTGTCATGGTACATGGCATGTAAAAGAGAAGTATTATAAGCTAATCGGCTATCCTCTAGGGTATCCTCCAGGGCATCAATTTTATGACCCCAATTTCAAGTCTTTCGCAGTTGCAGCTGTAACATAAAAACAGAAAGTGGTAGACCTTCATACTGTCGATGGTGTTGGTTCTTTAAGTAGTGGTAGTCAAGAGTTGTGCGCTCATTCACTATAGACAAGTACCAGAAACTCTTGTCACTCGTTAAAAATCAAACTACCTTAATCGACTTCGTAGATAATACCTCTTCATGCAAGCTCAATTATACACCTTGGATTATAGATTCCAGAGCAAGTCGATATATTTGTGCAAACAACTCAATCCTCCAAAATCTAAAAAATTGTCATGCACCCATAAGTCTTTCACATGGAAATGTAATCCATGTTCATCAAACCGGTGACGTTCACTTGACATCTTTTACACTTGACAATACTTTGTGTGTTCCCTCTTTCAAAGTAAATTTGTTATCAGTTAGTCAACTAACCAGACACTAAACTGCTCGGTAACCTTTTTTCCCACACATTGTGTATAGCAGGATCTAGCATTGAGCACGACAATTGGTCAGGGTGAAGAAAGAGGAGGACTATACAAATTTAAATCATTGGCATAACTTACAAAATGTTTTGTTGGTCCAAGACCTATGGCATAGGCAGTTTGGTCATCTTTCAACTTTTTGACTTAGGCTAGTTAATTCTTATTTAAGGTTGAATTGCTATTTAAATAAAGATATTTGTTGTGATGCTTGTCATCAAACAAAACAAATAGATTTGAAATTTGATTTAAGTAATATTTCTATTTTGAAGCCTTTTGAATTAACTCATTGTGACATTTGGGGTCCATATTCATAGTCAGCTCTTACCGAAGCACATTATTTTCTAAGTACACCCACGTCACATAGATTTTTTAATGAGACACAAACATGAAACATTATATCTTATGAATTTTTTTTTGCTTTGATAAAAATCAATTTGGTGTCATCGTTAAAAATGTGAGATTTGATAATGGTACTGAGTTTTTTTCTCATGAAAAACAATCTTTTCTCAATCAATAAGGTATCATTCACCAACATAGTTGTGTCACCACACCACAACAAAATGGAGTGATAGAACACAAACATCGTCATCTTCTTGAAGTAGCAAGAGCCCTTCATTTTAAAGCGAATTTACCAATTCAGTTTTGAGGCGAGTGTGTTTTAACCGTAACAAGAGAGAAAACAAGAGAGTTTTCACCAATGAGGATGTTGTTTTCTATGAAAATATTTTCCCATTCCAACAAGTCAAGGAGGGTGAAAGATCGACTGTTTTGCCTATGCCAATAACGCAAGAAAATATGATTGGCCCGTTGGAAGAAGCGCCACTTGAAAATGAAGTATAACCTATGGCTGAACCTATTGAAGACACAAACATATCTGAAAATGGTGAAATGCTTGTTCCAACTCATGATATGCTCCTGCCTGAAATCCAAAACATAGATAGTGAGACCATGCAACCAAACCAACCTTGGAATCCGAACCAACTAAACATCTTAAAAGATCATCTTGTCAAAAAACGGCTAGCCACTTGGATGAAAGATTTTTATTGTTTTCTAATTTTGACACCCTTGATCAACAAAAACTCGATGGCAAAACCTGTAAAAGGCAAAAGGTATCATATTTCCAAGTTTACCTCTTTACATCGTTTTTCTTCTAATCACTCCATTTTTTAGCCTCTAAATCCTCAATTTCTGAATGAGAAACCTACGAATATGTAAGTTACATTAAAAAGTGGCGAGATGTGATGGACTTAGAAATTAGTGCATTGCAGGACAATAAAACGTGGACATTGACTACTCTACCGAAAGGGATCCAACCCATCACTTGCAAATGGGTATACAAAATAAAATTTTGGTCAGATGGATCCATCAAAGATACAAGGTCCGTTTGGTAGCAAAAGGTTTTTCACGGAAAGAGGGATTAGATTACAATCATTTGCACCACTAGTCAAAATGGTAACGGTTTGAACTCTTCTTTCAATCGCTGCTGCACAAGGTTAGTTACTATATCAAATGAATGTAAATAATGCATTTCTTCGTAGAGATTTGCATGAGGAAGTGTATATGCAGATACTGCAAGAACACGACCGTAAGGGAGAGAACTTAGTATGTAAACTTCACAAATCTCTCTACAATCTTAAGCAGTCTCCAAGAAATTGGTTTCACAAGTTATCTATTGCGCTTGAAGAATTTGGATTTATACAATCCAAGGCTGATCACACGCTATTTACTCTTAAACAAGGAGAAGTTTTTTTTGGCTGTTTTAGTATGTGAACGATGTAATCACCTCAATTTTTTCCAAAAGACTACGTTACTCTAACAAAGCACAAAACCCAAATTTAGACACAAGATTCAAATCCAAATTCCAACTCTCAGATCCAAATTAGATTCAAGACCCAAGTTTAGATGTGAATCGAGTATTTGAAACTCAAAATCCAAAATCGAGTTCAAAACAACAAATTCTGGTACTATAAGCGTCGCGAGCGCGTGCACAGACCTTCCTCTTGTTTTACGCTTCATCATCGCACCAAAATATGTTTTTGAAGTTAAAAACGAAATCGACCACCCTTTTTGTAAGCAAAACCAGTTTTATACGCCCACAACGCCTGGCGCTGCATGCGTTGTTGCGCCTCACCGGCACTGGGTCTGTGCAAGCCCTGTTTTAGGTGAAAAACCACCCCCAAGGGGGCTTTTGGGCCTTCTAGGGTGGGCATTAGCCCTGCCCACACCCCAAAAGGGTGTTTGAAGCGCTCATGGCCAATCCCACTTAGTCAAAACCTATTTTTTTAAAAAAAATTGAAAATAATTTAAAATTATTTGAAATTCGGATGAAAATGTTGTGAAATTCAACAAAATTCAAATTTTGAGTTTTGGCTCCAAAACTCCCTGTAAATAACCCCACAATCCCCCCACTTGGGCAGGAGCTAGCCCTTGGAGAAATTCTAGTACATTCGCCCTTTTAATCATTCCATTAGAAATCCTAATGAGCATCTTATCGTGTGGTTTAAGTTTCTTCCATACCCAACGGTGGAAGAAACATATTTTCGTGTAACTAACAAAATTATTATGTTTATGTTCATATATAAAAATGTTTGAAATCTTGTTTTCCAAAATATTTTCAAAAGAATCATTTCTAATGTGGCTTTAGAGACTTAGCTTAAGCTCTTGCATGAGTCTAAGTTTCCCTCCGGACATCAAATTTGAAGTCAGTCATTTTAAGCATTTTCTTGATTTCTAATCTCATGATACGTATGTATATGCATGTTACATAGGTATATGTGCACATGATGATTCATTCATCCCTCCCTCTCTCTCTATGTTTCCACATTTTATTTTACAAATTTTCATATACATATGAAGACATATATAAATGTGTTCTATTTTCTCTCTCTAAAACCTTTTGTTCAAGATAAATGTCTTATCCTACAAATTTTACACACACACACACACACACACATATATATATATATATATATATATATATATATATATATATATATATTTATATATATATATATATTTATATTTCTATTTTTCTTTCCTTCTCTATTTAAGTTAAGATTTCATTTTCAAAAGCTTATACAAATATTTATACATACATATAGAGAACAACTGCATGTAAAATGAAAAAAGATGTTTAAGCCAAAATGAAATGCATCAATAATAGACATAACCTTTGAATTAATTACCCCAAGTAAAGGTGCCGGGAACGGTTAATCCTCGTATCGACGGACAAGTCCCTTTCTCTCTTTTTTTCAAAACAAAACTCTTTTTTTTGGAGCACTCCAAAACCAAAATCCAAAATTTTGGGGATGCGAACAAACGACTTGATCATTGCTGGTAATATGAAGGACTTTGTGGAAAAATTTAAGTCTTTTTTGTGCCAAAAATTCTGCGTGAAAGATCTTGGTACTTTTAAATAGGTTTTAGGCTTGGAAATTGCGCGGTCATCTAAAAAAATCTTCACAACAAAATTATGCACTCAACATTATAAATGAAGTCGGGTTATTAGGCGCAAAGCCAGTGAAAATTCTCTTGGAGCAAAAACATGGTCTAGATACTACACAAGCGAAGAAATGAAGGATCCAAAAAAATATAGAAGACTGGTTGGAAGTTTTATTTATTTGAGTATCACATGACCAGATATTCAGTATGCCGTTCATGTACTAAGTCACTTCATGTATACACCACCAAAGGAATCACATTTTCAAGTTGTCTTGAGACTTGTCAAATTTATTAAAATGAATCCAGGATAAGGCATTTTATTGGAAAAAAAAATTCAAGTAAGTGTTTTTTTTTATTCAGATTGGGCTGCTTGTCATGAAATACGAAGATCCGTCACTCGCTATTGTGTTCTCCTTGGAGCATCTCTAATATCATGGAAAACAAAGAAACAATCCATTGTGTCTCGCTTCTTTTGAGGCAAAATACTGAGCAATGGAAAATGTTGTTTGTAAGGTAACATGGTTAAAATAGTTATTATCTAACTTAGGCGTCCAACACTCACAACCAGCAAATTTGTATTGTGATAATCAGGCTGCAATACATGTTGCAGCCAATCTAGTTTTTTACGAGCGCACCAAGTATATTGACATAGATTGTCATGTAGTACGAGAAAAAATTAGTCAAGATGAAATCAGAACATGCTATGTTAGAAGCAAAGAGAAGCTAACCGATCTCTTTATCAAGGCGTTAGGCAAAGAGGCATTCAAACATTTGCTATCCAAACTGGGTGTAAAAAATCTCTATGCCTCAGTTTGAGGGGGAGTGTCAAGAATAAAGGATCAGATATCTTATCAAGAGTTGTTACTCATCAATAGGCTACATTCTCGGTCGATAAGGATTATGAAAGAAATCATTTTAGAAGGATAAGGATACACATGGAAGGATATAGTTGTGCACTATCTTTGTTACTAAAATCTTGTATCGTTAACTTACCAAAAAATCTTGTAACAATAACTTTTTTGTACTACATATATGTTACTCAAAGGGTTCAATAAAGTGTGTGTTCTCTCCAGCTTTCTGTTTCACGCTTTCTTTGTTTTTTCCAGTTCTCTCTATCACATGTTATCTCATGACTACATAGACCTTACCAAGTGCTCATTGGCTCTCAGTTTGCTACTAGTAATGCTGTTGTTGCCATTGTTGGGTTTGCTGATGCAAACCTCTATTCATCCCACCATTCTTTCACGGTGGCTTGTGGGCAATCTTTGAAAAAAGTTGAAGACAGAAAGTTTACCACATGATTTTGTGTATTTATGGAGGCAATCTTATATATTGGAGAAGCAAAAAGCAATGTGTGGTGTCAAAATCTAATGCAGAATCTGAGCACAGAGCTATGGCTCAAACTGCCACTGAAATGACTTGGGCTAAATCCATGCTATCTAGTCTAAGTGTGTCAATTTTTTCTTCCCATGAGGATATATTGTGACAATAAAGCAGCCACATACAATGCAAACAATCCAGTTTTTCATGAGGGAACTAAACATATTGAAGTGGACTGCCATTACATTCAGGACCTTGTTCAAGAAGAAACCATAGCCACCATTCATGTATCATCTGAAGATCAAACTGTAGATGTCTTCACCAAAGCTCTTCCTACTGATGATTTCTCTAGATGTTGTGACAAGCTGAGCATGATTAATATGTATGCTCCAGCTTGAGGGGGAGTGTTGAATTAGAAGACTTTAAGTTTGTAGGTGGTCATTTGTAATATTTAATAGTAAGGAATTCTCTTTAAACATTTCTTTATTTTTGGTTGATGTTATTGGTAAGTCTCCACCTCTGCCCTAATCCATTTATTAGATTAAGGTTAGTAAAGAAGAAGTTTTTCTCTCTCTAAGACTGTCGTGTGTAACATTATTAGATTAAGGTTAGTAAATAAGAAGTTTTTCTCTCTCTAAGACTCTTGGTTGTAACATTACTCTTACACTCAAATTAGTACTTTGGTGTAGTATTAAATCAATCGTACTTAAATTATAAGCAAAATTGAAGCATATGTTTTGATGGGTAAAATGTGCTCAGTTTAAAAGTCATCGCATGCCTAATCTAAGTGATTCTTATCAAGTTTTATTAGCTTCTCCATAATCTAAGACTATTACCACAAATTAGGGGGCTTAATCACTTTCCGAACTTGATTAAGAGTGATGAGTGCTTATATGTAATAAACAAATAAAATACTAAAGTTTAAAGTATATGTAATGCTAAGAATTTAAGCAAAAAATAAAAAAAAAGAGATTAAGGATGGAGAGGCATACCTAACCCCTTGATACGTAATTGACATGGAAATTAATCTAAGTGAACTCACGTGAAGTCTTGAAAAGTTGATTATTTATTTCTTAAACCCATGTTAGTACCACGGCTATGGGGCATAAATCGTCTTCAAATTCTCAACTAAGCATAGCATGTGCAAATATGAGTGAAGATAAAATGATATAAAGGTTAAAAATTAACAACTATCTTATTGTAAATGTAATTAAATGAAAGAAATCATGTTTAACCTAAGTGATGCTTCATTAAGGCTTAAGAGACAATCATCAGTTCTCTAATCCAACAGTGATATCATGTTTAGGGATTGATCATTTTTAAGTCTTTAATAAAGCATGGTGTGTGAAAATGTGTATTATTAAAACAAACTAATAACTAAACTAGGGGCATACCAAACTCCTAATTAACAAAGAAATTAAAACAAATAAGCAAACTTATTTGAAATTTTAAGAGATGATTATATTAATTCCTTGAAACCAAGATTAGTACTATGGCTAAATGATTAATCACTCTTATATCTCATTTATGCAAACTAATTGAGGAAAAACTAAGTCTAAGAGAGAAAGGGGGCATACCATACCCCTTTTAGGCCTAGTTGACAAGGAAATTGAATTCTAACCTAGTCTAAACATGATGATGGAAAATGAGCAGGACAGTTATTGTTGCCCTTTTTTATTTTCAAATTTCCTATTGGAGTTATAATTGTTTCGTGGATCGCAGACCTCTTTCAGTGACCCAAAAATTCAAGTATTCATAAAGAGGAAAACTTCAAGAATGCTTGTCCGCCTGGAGTTTAGGGACCCAAGGCATCAGAATATGATTTTCAGACTTCCAATAAGGGCAGCATCTTATTTATACTATCAGGCTATGATGATTTGCTGGTTATATCACCAAGCTTTCGTTTGCTATATAGGAACATGGTTAGCCGCCATGGGCCGACAGATAATTATCACTGTTTAGAGATGGTGATGTCTCCGATATTGAATTTCTTTCTTGGATGATAACCCAATGGATGAATTGATTACTTCATCAGAAAAGGCCAGACAACCTTAACATGAAAGGGTGGATAAATGGAGGAAAAAAATCACAATGTACCACTGTACTTGAACACCGACTTAAGTTCCATAATTCAAAGGTGACATGCAACAAATAGACAGGGAGGGAATAGATGAAACATGGTTGAGCTTTGAAGCCGACATCCAAGATGTTTACCTTCCATTTTCATTCTTTGAGGATCCATAAAGGTGGTAAACTTAGGCATGATGATACAGGAAGTAAGGAAAAAGAGCAGCAAATATGGATTGAGGTGCAGATATACACGAGACATTGATTCTAGAAGGAGAAATAATTACCTGATAAGGAACAAAGGCAGCCGTACCTATTTTTGAACAGCAATTTCAACCACATTCAATCATATATTAAAGCTTCCCAGAAATGCAAGCTTTAGAAAAACGTGCACATTCTAAGCTCCCAATGTGCGCCTGACCTGATTCAGGGCTTTGTTTCTGCAAATGAGCCGCTTTATCAAGGAAAAATTCCAAAATCGAGTGCAATAAGAGAAGGGTCATGTCCTCTTTTTTTCCAACTGAACAAGTAATCTGAGCTGAGTGTTGATGTCAACATGCACTTTAGTTGTCTGCCAAATTGCTGAAAATCAGACTCTGTATTTTCTTAGCTTAGCACCTTGACGAACAAGCCAAGTGGGAACCAAGCTAAAGATGGGATAAGGATTGATGGAATCCCCTAGGTCGTTCGAATACTAATGTTGCTAGGATTTTCTTGCAGTTCTAGGAAACCATGCTTTCATAATTAAAATGTTCTCTCCATCCTTTGGAATTCGGACGTTACTGTACAGGTCCCATTATCTAGGGTTCAGCACAGAGGTTCTTCTTCTCTTACCCTCTGCCTCGAGTCTGAAATTTTTAACTGATCAGTGCTATTCGGTTCATCCATTATTTGCTTTTTCTGTTGATTTCAATAAGTCGTATCATGTCTAGTCCTCTTAGAAGCTAATGCTGGACAGATGATGAGAAACGAGGAGCATTTGTCCTCAAATTTCATCTTTCAAATTGCATCTTACTATATAGAGCATTTCCTGAATTTGTTTACAGCTTGGGTGGGAATTGTCGCCTGACATGAATGTGTGAACCGTCCCTTCAAGTTCAACTGTACTTGCACCTATCATCTTCTTAAATCTTCCACTTCTCATTGCCTTTCGAATATCTGCCACTTCCTCCCATAGGCCAGCCTCAGCATACATATTAGAGGAGATAACATAGTTTCCGCATCTATCAGGCTCTATCTCTAGCAGCTCTTTTGAAACTTTCTCGCCAATTCTGACATTTCCATGAATACAGCAAGCACCGAGTAGAGTTCTCCAAATAACTGCGTCTGGCTCCACAGGCATGTTTCTAATAAAGTTGTATGCATCGTCCAGCTGGCCACATCGGCCGAACAAATCGACCATGGCACTGTAGTGTATCATCGTAGGTTCAATTCCGTATTCATTTCTCATCAAATCAAAGTACTCACATCCTTCTTTTACTAAGCCAGAGTGGCTGCATGCGCATAAAAGACCAAGAAACGTCACATAATTTGGTCCAACAGGAACCAGTTTCATTTCATGGAAGAGCTGGAGAGCATCCTCGGTGAGGCTGTTCACTGCCAAGCCCAGAATCATTGCGCTCCAAGTCCACACGTTTTTTTCGCTAATCCTATCGAACAGTTTCTTCGCAACATTCACGGCGCCACATTTAGCGTACATGTCAACTAGTGAAGTACCAAGATGAACATTCATAGCAAGCCGTCTTTCAATGTAGCAATGAACCAGCTTCCCCAAACTAACGTTTCCCAACTTTGCAGCAGCAGAAAGCAAGCTGACTATGGTCACCTCATCAGCTTCAACGTCAGAAAATCTCATTCGGGCAAAAAAATGGACGCCCTCATCAAAATACCCATTCCTTATGAAGCCATGAATCATGGAATTCCAGGAAACTACAGTTCTCGATGGCATATTATCAAACACCTGAGCCGCATCGTCCATCTCACCACAGGATGAGTAGAAGTGTATCAAAGAATTCTGACTGTAGATGTCGGTGGCGTACAGAGTCTTTGCCAACTGGGCGTGAATCTGCTGACCACCTTCTACAGCACGAAGATTTGTACACGCTTTGAAAAGGAAAGGGAACGTCAGGTTGTTCGGTTTTCGAGAGAGCCGTAGCATTCGCGAGTAGGCTAGGATGGACTGAATCGGGGTGTTACTCCCAGAGAAGCCTCTGATAACGCAATTCCACGAAGAAGATCTAGGATTCTTCGTCTGATTGAGAAGAAGAAGAGAATGGGAGAGGTCACCAAAAGGTGACAGTGAGCAGAGCCTCACCAACTCTTGGAGAACGAAGCCCTGTTGGTCATGGAGCAGCCCGCAGACTACGACGTGGGCCTGGATCTGCTTGAGCTGCTTCATGGAAGCACACACTTGGAGGAGGGAGAGGCAAAGCCGTTTTATCGAGATAGGATGCTTGGAAATGCATGGCTGGTGCTCTGAAATCTCGGAACCAGCCGTCAGGCCACCGCACAACCGCGAAGCCATGTTACCATCTCGGGGGGAAGAGGCGTGACTGAGCCCTCTTCCGAAGATTGCCGGATCCAAACTTATGAAATTACCAGCATTGGTATCATTTACAGGCAAAAGTCTCTTGATGGTCGGCGATTTGGAGCTGGGAATTTCATTTGATCTGTCGGCGGCGGATCTCCAATGCTTTCTCCATGTCATGTATTGGATGGAGACTTTCAATCGGAATAGAGTTTTAAACCAGGATTTGGGTTTGCTTTGTAAGCTGGTTTGTTTCCGAACTCCTTGTTGGGTTTGAAACGTTGAATAGAAGATCTCTCTCTCATTGTTCCGCATCTCCCAAGTCGCACAAATACGGGTATAGATATGGGGGAGGCGGGCACAAACACAACAATTTTAAAAGTACAACTTCAGCATGGCCGCAATCTCTCTCTCTCTCTCTCTCTCTCTGATGGCAGGGTTTTTAGTTTACCTCTCTCTCTCTCTCTCGGCTCTCTCCTCTCTCTCTCGTCGTCGCCTGATGCAGAGCTCGGGAGGTGCCCAAGTTCCTCGCCCCTTTCTCCCTTTGTCCCACCCAACTGCTCGCCTGTCGCTCCCATCCGCCCGTCTCCTCACCTCACCTGCTCGCCCGTCTCTCCCACCCGCCCGCTCCTCACCTCCCGCCTGACCGCCTACTCACCTCCCGTCTGCTCACCTGCCGCCCATCTCGCTTGCCCGCCCGGCCGCTCACCTCCCACCTGCCCACCTCCCCCCGTCTGCTCACCTGCCGCCCGTCCGCTCACCTCCCACCTCCCCCCGTCTGCTCTCTTGCCGCCCGTCTCACTTGCCCGCCCATCCGCTCACCTCCCACTGCCCACCTCCCGTCTCCTCACCTCTTTGGAGCTGCATGCCAATTGTTCGATGAATTGTCTCTTACAGCATTTTGTTAGTTGACTCGTCCTCTATTGGCGCCTCTCTCTCACGTTGCGCTAAGTTGTGCCTTACCAGCCTGCGGAGCCGTGCTTAGCTTAGGCTTTGAGCGGGTCCAGACGCAGCTGCCTTGGCAGTGGGTGGACACACACGTGTGATTGGCTTCGTTGTTTTGGACCGGCCACTTTGTTCTTGCGCAGGGGTGGTGACATGGCCACCCTCCTTCCTCCTCCGCCTTTGCGTCCGCCACAGGGGGCTTGGGTTGGTGGTACCAGTCTCTGTGGTTTCAAGCCGAGTAACCCCTCCCCCTTAATCGCTTGCTTTGTCGTGCTGCGGTCAGTTTTCTTTGCTCGCCTGAGGGGGCCCATCAGGCTTTGGCATTGTCATTCAGTTGGCAGTCTACTATCTTCAGTTGTGTCTTCACCGGCTCGCTTCAGCTGCAAGATGCTCGCGGCCTACTCCAAGCTTTCCTCCCTCCTACGCGTTGTCGGTTTCTCCTCTTGCAGATGGGTGACTGTTCTTTGCGACCGAGGCAGCCCAAGGTGGTCTCCGTTGGTAGGCCGACCCCCTCGCCTTGGTGTGTTCCCTCTTCCTGTCGTGCTTCCAGGTTTCGTCACCTTCTTCGGTCTGTCGCCTCTATCCGCGTCAGATGGGGCCAGTGGTGGTGTCAGAGGTGTGCTACCTTGAACGGTCGTCGTGCCGTTGCGTGTTCTCGATGTCGCTTTCTTGCTTGTCAGAATGATCTGCATCTTTTTGGTCGGCGACATGGCTTTGTAGCGGTTGCTTCCTCCTTTTGGGTCCAAGTTCCTGTGCCAGCTGCTCCTCTGTCACCTTCTTCAGATGCTAGCTCTATTTTTTTTTGGCTCTATCAGACTTCCTTGGCCTGGGCCTGCTTTTCCTGGCACACGGGGTCCGCTTTTCTCGGTAGAGGTCCCGCAGGTCTTCAGCCCAGGTGGTCTGTCACATCAGGGTTCTTCCCTTGCCGCGCTCCCGCTGTCACTGCTCCCGCCCTTGCTTCCTTCACCACTGGAGCCAGCCTCACCTTCTCTGTAGAGTCCTGCCTACTCTCTGCCACGCTCCCCTGAAGTACCTTGCTCGCCCCTTCCTTTCTCTTCTTTACGGGCTGGAGGTTCGCGCGCGTCCACCTCGGGTTGCCCTGATACAGCGCTGCTCGCTGCTCAGGCTGATCTTGGCCGCATCCGGTCCTATGCACCGTCACAGCCGGCTACCCGCCCGTTTGCAGGGGGTCGTTCCCCTGAGGTTGCTGTTGTTGCTCGCCCTTTTTCTACTGCGACCTCTGTTGCCTTCACCTTTAGTGTTCCCTCACCCCTAGCCAGCCCATCCTACTCTGTTGCATGTTCCTTGCTCTTTACGCTGGTTACCGGCCTCCCTCTACCCCCTCTACCTCCTAGGACCCCCACATTCGCTCACCTACTCAGACTTCCTTATATTTTCTTTGGTTGTAGCTTTACCACCGCCTTGCCTTGCCTGCACGTACTGCTCTTTGGACTCAGTCGCGGCTGTCCTCGCAACCCCGCCTGCATACCTCTCCCCGATGTTAGCCCTGCCCTCCCCCACTTCCCTTATGTTGACACTTCTTCCCCCGCCCTGCGTTCTGACTCTTTGTCCACTACTTTCCCCCCATCCTCGCCTCTCTCTCCTGCTCAGTTGCCTGGTCCCACCACCGGACCTGCTGTTAGTCCCCTCTTGCCCGATGGGTTGCCACCCGTCTCCCCCTTGTTAGATGTTGAACTAGGCATCTCCCTTCTGGATGCGCTTGCCGCTCTTAAGGTCTCTCTCCCGCAGGAACAACTTGATATCATACGTTCTTCTTTTGTTGTCGCTGTTGCGCCGGTCTCCCATCCCAACCTCGCTAGGTTGCGGAGGGAATTGCGTAGGATTGGGGCTTCCGCAACCTCCATCCTCCCCCCCCCCCCGGTGCGGCTAGGACAACTAGGCGTACGTCGCTTCACGTGGTTTCCCCATGAGGGTTGCGTGCTGAAATGTGCGGGGCCTGAGTGCCCCTTATCGGTGTAGATATCTCTCTTCTTGGGTCCGTCAACATGGACCTTCTGTGCTTATCGTGGTTGAGACTAAGTTGTTGGTGATCTCTCATTCTTGTGTTCATACGTTGTTGCGTCAACCGTCCTTTGGGTTCTTGCCTGCTAATGGGGCCGTTGACGGCATCCTACTGGCTTGGTCTCCGCCTCTTATAGGAGAGGTTGTGCATGTTGGTAGGTACTCTATCTCAGCATCTCTCAGTGGTGTCTGGCCCAATGGTTCGGTCTTAGTTACTACGGTCTATGGCCCTTACATTGGGGCTTTGCGGGACCAGCTGTGGGCTGAGCTGCATCATGTTCGTCAGCTTGCTCCTTTGCCTTGGCTTTTGGCAGGAGACTTCAATTGTTTGCTTAGCCCTACTGATTCTTCCTCCTCAATCACTTCTGGTCCGTCCATGGCTGCTTTCCGCTCATTCGTTGAAGAGTTTGGTCTTTTTAACGTGCTTCTGAATAATGGTGAGTTTACTTGGTCCAACAATAGGAATCCTCCCATTTTTCGTAGGTTGGACCGTGTCTTCCTCTCGCCCGAGCTGTTCTCTGTTTTTCCTTCGTCCTCTTTGGTTCTCGGACCGAGGCACTTGTCTGATCATGCTCTGTTGCTTCTTTCCCTTCTTTGGGGTAGGGCTGGTACCGGGCGCGCCAGGTTCCGTTTTGAGCTTTGGTGGCAACGTGATGAGTCTTTTGTGGCTGTCGTCTCTAAATGGTGGGCTCGCATCATCAATGGCAGGTGGGCTGCTTTTAGACTCTCGCGAAAGTTACACTCCATCAGAAAGGAGGTTTTTGTCTGGAAACGCATTTTTTGGAGTGATAAATTTTCTGAAGTGACCGTTTGGGATGAGGAGATCATGTCCATTCAGTCATCTGACAATATTTCTGTGGATCAGTCTTCCCGTCTCCTTTGTCTCCAGTATCTTGCTTAGGAGTGGAGGGTTAGGGAGTCCATCCATTGGCAACAGCGGTCTAGGTTGGGTTGGCTTTCGTATGGAGACCAGAATTCTAGATTCTTCCACTTGGCCGCCTCTCATAGGCGCCGCCAGACGTTGCTCCAGTCCATGATTATCGGGCACAGGGTTTTTCTTGATGATAACATTCTCCCAGCTTTGACTGCTCATTTTCGAGAGTTCTACTCTAAGCCTCTTCGCTTTCATGCCCCGTTGCCGGACTTTCACCTCTCGTCCCTCTCCGTCTCGTGTGCGATCTCTCTTGAGCGGCCCTTTCTGCACCAAGAGATCAAAAGCGCTGTCTGGGCCCTTGGCGCTGGTAAGGCGCCCGACATTGATGGTTTTCCTATTAAATTTTTTCGCACCTTTTGGGAGGCTTGTAGCACTGATGTGTTTGAGTTTTGTAATGAGTTCGCCTCCAACTCCATCTTTCTTAAAGAATTTAATCGAGCCACCTACGTCTTGGTGCCTAAGCGTCATAACCCTACAGACGTCTCTCACTTTCGCCCGATCTCCATCTTAGGCACACCTTATAAGATTATTGCTAAGTTGCTTTCCTTACGGCTTGCGCCTATTTTGTCTTCCATCATTAACCCATTCCAGGTTGCTTTCATCAAGGGTCGACGTTTGCATGATGCGGTTGTCCTCGCCAATGAGGTTGTTCACTCCCTATACTGTCTGCGTCTTCCTTCCTTCATCCTTAAGTTGGACATCGCTAAAGATTTTGATTCGGTTAGTTGGGAGTTCCTTTCTGATCTCCTTACCCGTCTTGCTTTTGGTCCGTCGTTTAGACAGTGGATCCTTTCGCTTGTCATTGGAGCCCAGCTTGCGGTCTCCTTCAATGGGTTGTGTGGTGGTTTCTTTTGTCTCGGTCGCGGCCTTCGTCAAGGTTGTCTGTTATCTCCTTTGCTTTTCAACTTGGTTGCCGAGTGCTTTTCTGCTTTATTTCATCATGCTGCGGTCGTTGGTTTCCTCACACCGCATTCACTCCCCCACTTGCAGACTTTCTCCATCCTTCAATATGTTGACGACTTTCTCTTGTTTGGCACTGCTTCTCGCCAACAGATTGTGAGAACTTGGCTCATCCTTCGGGTTTTTGAGCTCATCTCGGGTCTTTCTATTAATTCTTCTAAGTGTCACCTTTCCCTCATCCACGCGGATCCGGCTGTGTGGAAGCTTGCTTTGGGTGTAAGGCTGCTGGCCTGCCTACGGAATATTTAGGTCTTTAGATTACGTTGTCACCTCCTGCACCCTTCTTTTGGGATGGAGTGGAGCAGAAACTTGCTAATCGCCTTTAGTGTTGGCAAGGCAAACTGCTTTCTCTCCCAGGTCGTATTACTCTTGCTAAACACTGCCTCGCGTCTATCCCCCTCCATGCTCTGGCGGTCTTTCGACCTCCTGTGGCTGTTCTGAATCGGTTTGACAGAATCATTCGTAATTTTATCTGAGATGGTGATCGGCCTTCAGATCGTCTTGCGCGCTGGGATATGGTTGTCTTTCTGCGTCTTCTTGGGGGTGCTGGTGTTACCAACCTGTAATCACCCCAAATTTTTCTGAAAGACTATGATGTTTTATCCAAGTGCGAAATTCAAATTTAAGCACAAGATTTCCAAAATACAACTTTCAGATCCAAATTAAATCCAAAATACTACTCTTAGATCCAAATTAAATCCAAAAGACTACTTTCAGTTCCAAATTAAATCCAAAATACTACTCTCAGATCCAAATTAAATCCAAAATAGAACTTTCAGATCCAAATTAAATCCAAAATACTACTTTTAGATCCAAAACCCAAGTTTAGATCCAAATCAATCATTTAAGACTAATTTGCCATTCCTTTTGACCAAAAACCTCCTTTTAGAGGGTGATTTTAGTCTTTTTGGGCAAACAAGACCGATTTGCCCCTCCTTTTGACCAAAAAGCTTCTTTTAGAGGGTGATTTTAGTCTTTTTTAAACAAGACCGATTTGCCCCTCCTTTTGACCAAAAACCATCCTTTTAGAAGGTAATTTTAGTCTTTTTGGGTGGACAAGACCCATTTGCCTTTTCTTTTGGCAAAAAAAAATCTCCTTTTGGAGGGTGATTTTAGTATTTTTAGGTCAAAAAATTCAAATTTTGGGTTTTGGCTCCAAAATCCTCTATAAATACCCCCCCATATCCTCCCTCTTGGGCAAGATTGGTCCTTGGGAGAAACTCTAGTGTATTCTCACTTGACGACTTAGTGTTTCCCTTGAGCTCTCTCTCTCTCTCCCTCTTCCTCTTCTCCAACTTAGAGCAAGCACTTTTGGAGCTTCATTTAAAAGGGGATCTTCAAGTGAAGGTGTTCATTTTCCTTATGTCATTTCCTATTAGAGGTATGTAATCTTCATCCCTCTCATTTCTCTCTTCTTTCTTTTCATTAATGTTCTTATTATTATGTTATTTCTTTTTCTTAAACATAGTCTTGTTGTTGTTTTCATTTTCTCTTCTCATCTTCATCTCCCTATGGCCAAAGGAGATAGCACTCAACCTCTTTTTAGAGACAAGAGGCTATACTCAAAGTGCACTGGGAGTATGGAAAGATGAGATGAACTTTCATTTTAATCATGTTCTTTCTTTTCATGAATACATTCTTATTGTTCTTTTGTTTCCTCTCTTCCTCATTTCTCCATGGCCAAAAGAGATAGCTCTCAATCTCTATTTTAGAGTCAAGAGGCTATACTCAAGTGCACCGGGAACATGAGAAGATGAGGTAATATAACAATTCATAGTTACATCATGTCTTCCCTCCTAATTGAACTTTGCTTTTTCCATCATTCTCTTTCTTTCTTTCATTCCTTGAATGTTATCTATAAATTATGCACGCATGGTTGCTTGGTTCTTTACTTACATGTGAATGTATGGCGGGAATGAGAGTATGGTTTGGAGACTCTTTATTTTCATATTAATTTTTGAGGTTGGGACTTGTCCAACCCGGGATAAACCCTCACGAAAATGTACATATTAATATGCATTTTCATGTCATTTTGCACTAGTTTCCTTCTTAATCATCACATTAGGAACCCTAACGAGTGCCTCGTTATGTTGCTTGTTTTCTTTCATACCCGACGGTGGAAGAAATATATCTCTTACAACAAACTAAATAATAATATTCTATGCTTATATAAATCATATTTTCCAAAACATTTTCAAAAAGAACCTTCTAACATGGCCTTAGGGACTTAGCTTAGACTTTTGCATGAGTCCAAGCTCCCCTCCGGCCCACATTAAATTTGAAGTTGGTAATTTTAAGTTGTTCCTTGATTTTTCTAATCTTGTGAAGGTATGGATGTATACACATGTTATATACATTTATGCCAACATGATGACCCCCATATTTCTCTCTTTATGCTTTCACTTTCTATTTTATAAATTTTCATATGTGCATGAATACGTATGTACATGTGCTCCATCTCCTCTCTTTCAAATATTTATTCCTCTTTTCAAGACAAATATCTTCTCTTATAACATTTCTCATACCCATATATGCGTATGATATTTTTTTTTTCCTCTAAAATCTCTATTTTTCTTCGAATCAATACATCTTTTTCTCTTAAAATTTTATATATATATATGTGTATATGTGATGGTATGTACACATGTATGCATGTCTTTCTTTATATCTCTCTTTCCTTTCATAAGAGTGTTTTATCTCTTGTATTCTTTTTAACATTCTCATCTCATGAACTTTCTATTTACCAACTTGAATAAGACCACAAACCAAGTAATGACCCAATATTGGAATCATGCTTGATGGTTTACAATCTCTATCCCTTTTCAAAAACTTTTCCTTCTTATATACAATAATTATAATAACGAAATCTTAGATGTATGTTGTGGTAGGAATGACATTAGATGAATGTTGTGGTAGGAATGTTTTACATTTTTTTCAATCATATAGGGTAAATGCATCCATGCATTCTCACCCACTTTATTTCACTTATGATCACAAGCACCTCTCCAAAGGAACTTAAGCAAGAAGGGATGGAGCTCTAGCTAGGTGGTAACCGAATTAAAGCAAAATCTCAAACCTACTTAAAGTCTTAAGAGAACACTAAAGTGATTTCAAAATGTTTTCACAAGTTTTTCAAATGATATTTACTAGTTTCACTTTTTCCTCAAAACATTTCACATTTTCAATCAATTCTTCAAGAACCTTTTCAAAAGTTTGAAATTCCACACTTTCAATATTTTCTACACCGCATATATAATCAAAAAGATGTTTAAGTTAAAACGAAATGCATCAATGATAAACATAGTCCTTGGGTTGATTACCCCCGGTAAAGGCGCCGGGAACGGTTGATCCTCGTACCGACGGACGAGTCCCTTTCTTTCCTCTTTCAAAACAAAAACCTTATTTTTCTGGAGCACTCCAAAACCAATGAAAATTTTGGGATGCAAACAGATGGCGACCGTGATGGGACCCGTCATCGTTTGCCTATGATTATTGATGCATTTTCATTAATTTGAACATCTCATGTATTGCCAATGATAAAGCATGTCCCTTATTTTGGCCTCGACCCCATTGGCATTTCATTGCATTGTTTGATGATTGTGAATGTTTTCTTGCACATAGGACTAATTGAGAAGGATCAATCATGTTCACACATATTTATGATCACATACCACCCTTCTCAATTTAGGAGTTGTTTGAAAGCCATGTTTGCTCTTTTATTTTAATCTTCAAACTTAGGCAACATTGCATTAGAGACAACTCAATTTATATGATTTCTCATATTTCAAAATTTCTCATACCTATTTGTCCCGGTCATCATGTTGCCGGGCTTGGTCTTTGGCGGTAGCACAAGACTAAGCCTTACAACTAGACCACACCTTGGGCGGGAACGCCCCCTCGTTAGTACCATGAGTGGTAATTTATGGTATATCGACGAGTGATCAAGAAGAAGTTGATGAACTCTACCTATAGTTGCCTAAGGAAGAATCTATGCTCGTACTAAACCATTTGGCTAAAGTATATAAGCATAACTTGATATCGGATTATCGTGACACAAAATTATCTCAATTAGATTCATATACCCAATTTTTTAAAAAAAAAGAAAATTATTTCATGATAGATGTTGATGTGCGTGAAACCTTATGTGATGATTTGCAACCTCATTCCACACATCTACCTCATATTGTCTTTGTCAACCTAGTCAATGTTTTCCACTAATTCAATTTTTATCTTTTAGAGTCATCATTCAAGATGTATTCTTTCCAACGTGGTGTCACATTCCCTTATGATCACATCCTCTTTGGGGAAGGTCTCGAACGGTCCACCTACATTTCTCTTGAGTCTCAACCTTTGGCTCCTGAATGGTATCGGACTTGGCATCCCACATTCTCTCGGATGTTTCCTTCTTACTTTGAAGAATGTGGGCTGGAGACAGTGGCAGCTGGAGGAATGCAGTCAGTTAATGGAAATTTGGTACATGCAATCGCCGAGCGTTGGAACCCAAGGACCTCCTCTTTTTGGTTTCCATAGGGAGAAATGACAATATTACTAGATGAATTTGCCGAAATACTAGACCTCCCTACCCAAACTTGTGACCCAAATGATCTATTGGAAAAACAATTCCTTATGAACCCAACCAAGGTCAATGCAAATGACCTCATTGCTCACTTTACTGGACGGAAAACTTGGCCTTTAGTAGAAAACCATGAAAATCAAAGCATCAACATGAAAAATTTGTATGAAGAATTTGGAACCTATGTTGAACCTTCTACCCTACCTTGAAAAGCCATAGGGAGAATTAAACATTGTATGATGCTCTGCACAGTAGGAGTGACCCTTTTTACCAATGGAAGTGACCTTTTAAATGTCTGTATTGCCCAACTTTTTTGAGTATGAGGGCATAGAGGGACCCGACACTTGTTAGTAGCAATGACAGCATTAGCCTTTCTTTACCAAGGACTCACCCGCTTTACCATTGGTGATATCGACTTCATAGAAGGATGCACATATGCTTTACAATTGTGGTTCCTCAAGCATGCGGGACCCCAAGCCAGTCTATTCAGAAACACTGATGGATCATTGACAACCTTGGAGCAATACGGTCGTTTGATCGAGCAATTGAATGAAGGAGAGATCATTTGGGATTATTGTGATCGTCGGCAGAGCCTACCCCGATACACTTACCATCATCATGGGCGTACCACACTCTTGGGCCCTTCATAGTTGATTATTGTGCTGATAGATGTATGAGACAGTTCTCTTAAAGGCAGAAGATGGTCTCTGTGCATGCACCAATTGGAGCTATTCCCGAATTTGACCTTAGTTCTCCTCAATGGACAGCATTGTTTGCAGTAGCTCGACAAGAATGGAAGACACAAATATCATACACTTGGTTCATAGGCCCAGTGGTGAAGAAGGAATATGCTGAGTGGTGGGATGCCAACCGACCACCATCCATCCTTCCCTAAAAAGTTTTATGTTGTCAACTTTGTATTCCTTCTGTCGTTGTCATCTTTATTAGTATCTTTGGATGTAACTTTTAAAAACTTGTAATAAAATATGAACCTTCATTTTGTCATCATTTCCGTCCAATAACTCTATTTTCTTATGTCATAAGGTGAATACTTGAAAGCCAACAAGATGGTTGAAACTAGATCGCAAGCTAAGCAGACTCCTCAAAACGAGGCTTCATCCTCTGAACTCCGTCCAGAAACACTTGGCCTCCCAGCAATCGAGCCAGAAGCTTACTATATGTTCCGTTTGTTCATGGAGCGATTCATGAAAGAGCAAGAAGAGCAAAAGGCCTTGATGGTTACTCCAGAGCCGGACAATGAAAAGACTGCCAAGCAAAAAAGAAAGAAGAAAAACAAGTCTTTTGTTGAAAATCAGGATGAAGACCATTTGGGTTCAGATTCGACAACTAGTAAGGAAGAAAAACCCGAACTGTTTTCTCTCAAAAAGAAAAAGACAACAAAGAAAAATAAAAAGGGAAAAGATGTTATGATAGAAAACAGCTCATCCAGTCCTATCACCACTGAAAGTTCGGAAGAGAAAACCTACCAAGAAAGTAAAAAAGACAAAGAAATACATCACTAGCAGCAGCTCAGACAGTGAGAGTTCTGAAGAAAAAGTAAATGAGATCAAGGGCAAGAAGAAAAAGACCAAGCCAAAATTGGTCGAATCAAGTGATGATGAAAGTTCGACTAAGCGCAGATTCTACGAAATGGAGAAAAGAATGAACAATCTTAAGCTTAGGGGAAGGGGAAACGTTCATACTCATGTGAGGACTACTACCTTGGCATTGAAGGAGACGAAGACGTGAAAGGCTTGCCCAGAGAATTCATGAGATATGATGGAACCACTTGTCCACACGTTCATCTTTCAACCTTTTTCAATGGTTGCTACAAAATTCGGACAAATAACAGAGCTTTGTTCCGATATTTTCCAAGAAGTCTTGAAGGCATTGCCGCACAATGGTATAAAGAAAATATCAATCCAATCGAGCCGAAGGAGTTTGACAAGTTGATTAACATGTTTGTTGAAAGATTCGAACAAAATGCTCCCATGGCTCCAACCCTCAGTACCATTTGCAGTCTTCGTCAGAAATATGGAGAAAAGGCTCGAGAATTCATCCAAAAATGGAGAATGCAATGCAATAAGATGAAGGAGCCCATTTCTGAGACACAAGCCTTGTCACTCATTAGGAAAAAACTTGCCCAACTCTTGAAAAGTCTCATCCACAATGCCCCGATCAAAACCTTTGCAGAGTTGATTGAACAAGCAAACTCGATAGAAGAAGGAATTGAGGAAGGAGATTTTGATTGAATTATTGCTCCTAAGTACAAAGAAGATGGAAAGAAAGGAGGAAGGACACAGTTGCCCGCACACTTCATAGCCAATGCTGGCATTAGAAAGGACCATGGTAATAACTACAAGCATGACAAGGACGTCAGTTTCAAGAAGAACACACAGTTTCTCAAAGGTGACGATGAAAGGAAAAACAAACACCCACGTTGGAGCTACGACCGGAAATTCACTCCTCTGAGCCAGTCTCGGGAGAAGATCCTGGAATACCTTCTCGCCAAAGGAACTATCGTCTTGCCAAAAGTATCAGAGCCTCCAAAAATGATGGGAGGAAATAAAGAAAAACTGTGCAAGTTTCATCGTACCCCTGGTCATGACACTGAGGATTGTTTTGTCCTCAAAAATATTATTCAAGACTTCATCAACAAAGATCTCAAGATTTGTGATGATAACACCCTTGAGATACTAAGGAATCCATTCCCTGACCACGGAAAGGCGGCAGTGGCCATGATCACTACAGGCACTCCACTTCCGTACCATCCACAAGAGCACATTCGACCTTATATTGGGAGCAGCTCACACAAAGTCATGGTGGTAGACCAAGGTAAGGAACCTCTAGATTTCATTGCTATGATGAATGGCAGGATAGAAAGTTTGCCCAAGAAACTTCCTATGATTCCAAAGACTTTTATCTTACAAGGCGATGAATCATCAAATGACTCCTCAGATGAAGATCCATGCTATTTGGACGTTCTCCCCTTGGAAGAACGTATGGATGAGGGAGACTCGATTCAAGCTTCTAAAAATCAGTCAATTACCTTCTCAGAAAAAGACCTCTCAAAATGAGGATATTTCCATGAAGATGCTCTTTACATCGTTGTTCAGGTCAATGGGATGACGGTGCCACATGTTTTGATTGATGGAGGAAGTGGTTTGAATATTTGTCCTGATCTCACGGCTAAAACATTGGGGTTTCGTGAAAACAAATATCGTTCTGATAATACCAAGATCTACGGATACGATGGCCGAGGCATGAACAGCAAATGTACCCTCGACATGAATGTGATCATTGAAAATACTAGCCATTGTATTGTATTTCATGTGGTAGATGTACCACCATCATACAACCTGCTTTTGGGACGACCTTGGATCCATCAAGTACGAGGGATCCCATCCACTCTTCATCAATGCCTGAAATAGAATTTTGGTCCATCAGTCATCACTGTCCGTGCTGAGGATCCGGTCAAGAGGTTGATGCAACCTATGCTCCCTAGGCCAATTGATCCGGTAGATGTACCGAGCATAAGAACAACAAAGGACAGACCTTTGGAAGAATGGATGCAGAACATGGAGATAGAGGAACCATCTGGGAATGCTTATACTATTTCAAGCAATCGTGAAAGTTACCAAGAACACCTATTGTATGTTCATTTCATGAAAAACCCCAAGGGTTTTCAGTTGCTTCTGAAAGGTGGCTACCGTCCATTCACTGGCCTTGGAAAAAATGAAGATGGCATCTTGCAACCGATTAGCATCTCTTTTCAGATGAACATGAGAGGACTGAGATATCATGAAGGAATTTGAAGAAGATCTTGGGGGTTAATAGTATTCACTTTTGTTTCAAAATCCTCCCATGAATTTTGTAATTTTGAACATCTTTTTGTCTCGTCTCATGAGAGAACCCATTCTATGAACTAAGAACCTTTTTTTTATATACAAATGCAAGTAATTTTTTGTTGTCAATTTCGTCCAACTCTTTCCTTTATCCTCTTTACAGGATGTCGGAACTCAATATGTCTCAGTTTATTCTTTTTCCACGAAAGTCCCTCTAAAAAGCATTTATCGAACAAGCAGTCGGTGAAATGGAACCTATGGCAATACCCGAGTCAGAATTACCAGAATTCACTCAGATTCAGAAACAAGAACATCCCTCATCTTTGGTGAATGATCCAATTGAAGAAATTAATATTGGAACCAGTGAAGATCCTAAAATTCTTCAAATTGGCACCAGTTTGTCAGTGAATGAGAAGAAAAGATTGGTGGACTTTCTTATAAGTAACCAAGAAGCTTTTGCTTGGACTTATGAAGATATGCCAGACTTAGACCCCCAATTGGTCGAACATCGTTTGCCCTTAAATCCTAATTGCAAGCCGATTAAGCAAAAATTGCGCAAGCTTGACCCTCGACTAGAAGGCCTTGTAAAAGAAGGACTAGAGGACTTGCTAAAGGCAAAATTCATTCGTGCCATCGATTACCCCGAATGGTTGGCGAACATCGTGGTGGTCCCCAAGAAAAATGGCAAAGTTAGGTTGTGCATCGACTTTCGAGACTTGAACAAAGCCACACCGAAGGATGATTATCCTCTTCCAAACATTGATCTATTGGTAGACAGTACTGCAGGCCATGCAATGTTTTCTTTCATGGATGGATATTCGGATATAATCAAATCAAATTAGCAGTCAAAGATCAACCTAAGACCGCTTTTACTACACCCTGGGGTACTTTTGTTACACGGTAATGCCATTTGGGTTGAAGAATGCTGGAGCAACATATCAAAGAGCTATGGCCGCCATCTTCCATGACCAGATGCATAAAATCATGGATGCATATATCGATGACATATTGATCAAATCTAAGACAAGAGAAGATCACATTAAAACTCTTGCCCAAGTATTCGAGAGGCTTTTACAATACAAGCTTCGCCTGAATCCTCAAAATGTGTGTTCGGGGTTGAGTCAGGCAAACTGTTGGGTTTCATGGTCAGTAAGAAGGGAATTGAAATGGATCTTACAAAAGCTAAGGCAATAATCGATATGCCACCACCTACCAATATCAAGGAGTTGCGAAGCTTGCAAGGACGAATCCAATCCATCAGACGATTCATTTCCAATCTGGCCATGAGATGCGAGCCATTCAACCAGCTACTGAGGAAAGGTGTCAAGTTTGAATGGGGTTTTGAATGCCAACGGTCATTCGAAAGGATCAAGAAATACCTTCTAAATCCACCAATTCTAAAACCACCAACGTTGGGTAGACCACTGCTGCTTTACATCACAGTGAATGAGTCAGCATGTGGCGGCTTTTGGCACAATATGAGGAAGGAAGTCGCATTGAATATGCAATCTATTACATTAGCAAGACTTTTGTTCAGTACGAAAAGAAGTACTCTCCAATAGAGAAAACTTGTCTGGCATTGGTTTGGATGTGTCAGAAGTTGAGACATTATTTATTAGCTTGTGAGGTCAAGATACTCTCCAAACTAAATCCTCTCAAGTACATCTTGGAACAACCATTCCTTAATGGGCGTATCGCAAAATGGCAAGTTCTGTTGATGCAATATGATCTTGAATATGTGTCTCAAAAGTCAATCAAAGGACAAACACTTGCGGATCAGTTAGCAGACTTCCCTCAGTACGAAGAAATCATAACAAATGATGAGTTTCCAGATGAACATGTACTAAGATTGCAAATGGTTCCGACATGGAAGATGTACTTTGACGGGTCCAGAAATGTGATGGGAGCAGGCATAGGCATCTTACTCATCACTCCAGAAAGCGAAATGATCCCGTACTCTTTGAAACTTGATTTTTCATGTACCCATAACATGGCTGAATATGAAGCCCTCATACAAGGACTTCGTTCTTTATTGAGTTTTCAAGTGAAAAGAGTGAATGCCTTCGGCGACTCTCAGCTTATTATAAATCAAGTGAATGGAGAATGGCAAGTCAAAGATGAAAAGTTGGTGCCATATCAAGAAGTTGCTACCTCCTTAATCTGTCAATTCGAAGAAGTACAATTGGCTCACGTAAAGAGAGAAGGTGACCCTATTGCAGATGGCCTCGCGAGCTTAGGATCGACCATCACTTTTCGAACCAATGAAGCAATCCGTTCTTTGAGATTGGAAGATTAGAACACCCTGCTTTTGAAACGATGGCGCATGTTCATCATATCCAAGGGGGGAATACGCCTTGGTACCATGACATCAAAAGGTACATTGAAAGCGGAGAATTCCCGACTGAAATGTCTAAAAATGAACAAAAAGCAATACAACGTATGTCAGCAAGGTACTTTATCCTAGCAGGGGTATTATACAGACGTGGATTTAGCACTGAATACTCTTGGTGCCTTGATGAAGATGAGGCAAAGAAAGTAATCGAAGAATCACATCGAGGAGATTGTGGAGGTCATGTTGGTTACCAAACCCTCACCAAACAAATAATTCGAGCAGGGTATATTGGCCTACCATGCAAAAAGATTGTCACTAATTTGTCAAAAGATGCAAAGAATGTCAACTGCATGCTCCAGTAATTCATGCCCCAGCCTCTCACTTGCATTCTGTGACATCTCCTTGGCCGTTTTCAATGTGGGCCTTTGACGTAGTCGGACCGATATCCCCTGCAGCTTCTAACGGCCATAAGTATTTTCTTGCTGCAACGATTATTTTACCAAGTGGGTAGAAGTTGTCACACTCAGAACAGTGGAAGGACGTCATGTAGTGTCCTTCATTCACAAAAATCTTCTTTGCAGATTTGGAGTCCCTCATGATATAGTATCAGACAACGGAACTCATTTCAAGAATGAAAATATGAGGCAATTGTGCAGCAAGTACCACATCACGCATCATTTTTCAGCTCCTTATTATCCCCAAGGCAATGGACAAGCAGAGGCTACCAACAAGATCCTGATCCGCATCTTGGAACGGACAGTAGAAACTGGAAGAGATTGGCATGAAAAGATGCACAACGCTCTATGGGCATATCGCACCACTATGAGAACTCCAACAAATGCCACTCCAGCAGAGCTAGTCTATGGAACAGAAGTGGTTCTACCATTACATGTGTTGAAACCTGCTTTGAAGTTCGCTTCTCTCATAGAGCTCCCTCTTACTCAATATCAACAAAAAAGGCTAATGCAACTCGATTTGCTAGATGAAAAGAGGCTAAAAGCGGCTGAACATGCTGAAGCTTATCGCCAAAGGGTAGCCAGACAATTTGCCAAGTCAGTTATCGAGAGACAGTTCAAAGTGAATGATTCGGTCCTACGATCTGCAGTGTACCTGAGAGGACGACCACGAGGCAAGTGGGCACCAAATTGGGAAGGCCCATATGTCATTAAGGAAGCTTTGCCCCACAATTCATACCGACTAATTGATGTTGATG